>NC_044031.1:319545459-319724381 GCF_901765095.1 Microcaecilia unicolor | reverse complement strand
AACATATTGTTTTGAGCACTTCTTAGTCGTGTTGCCAGGCTGGCGATTTTGCATCCCCGACAGATAGACTTTCGCTCTCATCATAGTACTGAGACTACCATTACAGCCCTTCAGTGAGCTTCATTTTGCGGGGGGATGTCGGCAATATTGTTCTTTTGGTTTCTTTGGGCCTTTCATCTGAACCAACCTCAATCTCCAGAAACTGGAGGAGAGCAACATGCAAACTGGTAACTGTCCTGAGAGCTAGCCAACTGCTCTACCAGCTGAAATAACTATTTGGTCTGATTCTCAGCTATGAATGTTTAAAAAAAGTTTTGATTTAAGATCTCTCTACAGCTAGAAGTGTGTCTGTGCTTACAACTATCAGTTCAAAAGTTTTAAAAAGACAAACTTGCTTTCTCCGACAGAGTTGTGGGATTTCAAGTGGTAGAAGAGGATCCTGCTTTTCTGAAGACTGAGGAGATGGCTTCTCAGCTTCTGAGGAAAGGGAAAGGAATGAGATTGGAGAGCACAGAAGGTAGCAAGAGAGAGAGGTATTACAACGCAATAGAGTTGGAAAAGAAGAAAAAGAAAATGGAAAGATGAACGACTAAGATTAGACACAGGGAGGGAGATCGGAAAAGGTCTAGGGACTGAGCTAGCTATGGGAAGGTAGAAGGGACCGGGTAGGGAGCAAAATTAAGGAAGGAAGAGATTGGTATTGCCTCAAATTATTCCTAGTTAAAGTAATGATGGCAGGTGTTATAATAAAACATTTGGAACCTGATGTGATTCACATTGCCTCAGATATGTTTCAATAGTGATAAGGGCCTCTAATTGCAGAATATTTGTATATAAGAACTCAATATCTAGAGTGACCAAATAAATGCTGGCTAGGTCACCATCAAAAGCATCAAGAAGGTTTATAATATGGCAGCATCGCGCACATTTGACTCGATTTTGTGAACAAAAGGTTTGAGAAAAAATTGACAAAATCAGAGAGCAGTTTGAGAAGGGAACCATTTGCTGAAATGGTCTTGCCTGGTGGTTCAATGAGGGTATGTATATAGTTAGAATCACTGATGTTCATTATCAAATATGACTTTTCTTTGGGCATGATATATCCTGCATGAAATGCAAAATCAACTATGTCTTTGAGCTCATGCTTCAATTCCTCTGTAGGGTCATTTTCAAGAGGTAAATAGCATGCATAGTCCAATATCTGTCTCTCTATTTCCTTAACTATAGCTCCCTGTCCATCACAACAATTCCTCTATCCTTGTCAGCCAGCTTAATAACTATTTCATTATTTCTATCAAGTGTTTTATTAGCAATATTCTCTGCCTTAGCGGTGTTGAAGAATTTCTTCCAGTCTTTCATATCTCTTAAACACACTTATTGAAAGCAAAAATCAAAGAATCCATTTCAGCAGGGGGACAATTCCCACCATGGACTCCCCCCCCCCCCCCCTCCAGTCATTTCCCTCCCTCCCTAGCCTTTCTTTTTCTACTGACCGTAGCTCTTTCTTCTGTTAGGTCCCATAAGTCCTGGTAATTTGTTATAAATCATAATCAATGTGTCATTTTGAAGGCTAAATTAGTTAAAACCTAGTTTGAGGGTGTGTGGGGGAATTACCCCCCTCCACATGAACTGCGTGTCTGGAACAGGAAAGGGATGTCTAAAAGATAATGTTGTGAGGGATGAGAGGATACTGCCCCCCCCCAAAAAAATCTGGAAGAGGAAAGGGAGGGAGATTAATTGTCCTATTGTATTTTGTATTTTTTGGGTTATGGGTAGGAATTGCCCACCCTGGCGTGGTGGAAATTG
This sequence comes from Microcaecilia unicolor, assembly GCF_901765095.1. NCBI lineage: Eukaryota > Metazoa > Chordata > Amphibia > Gymnophiona > Siphonopidae > Microcaecilia > Microcaecilia unicolor. The sequence goes on along the minus strand of NC_044031.1, from coordinate 319,722,575 downwards.
GTTCAGTGGGAATTGTCCAGATGGGTATTGGTGGGTGGAAACTGTCCAGATGGGAACTAACCTAGAAACCCCCCCCCACACACACACACACACACACCACCACCACCACCACCACCACTCCCTATCCACAGAAAGCCGCCTCTCCCCAGGTGATGAATATAAGTGCTGTGCAACCATTGTCTGGGTACATTCTGCTCCCAAATTTTGTCTAAAAAAGATTTTGCATGCTCAGGGGCAGTGTGGTTGTGGGATTGCTCAGTGGCAAGGCATACATTTTGCTTTTCTTCTATCTCATTATCCCAAGATGGCTTGTCAGCTATCATCTTTGAGGCAGTGGCATAGCTACGGGGGGCCTTGAGGACCCAGGCCCCCCCTTTCTCTCAGGCACCCTACATTGGTGGCCAAGAGATGCCTGATCATAGGTGCTCCGTATAAGAGGCACCTCCAATTTGAAGCCGGCAGCAGCTAGAACCCAGCCTACCAGCTCTCACTGCAGCGATTGGTCTCCCCCCTTCCCCCATGACCTCCAGGCACTGTCCCAGGGTGTTGGCTTCAGGTGTGGGCATCTCTCCTTGGTCTGATGGTGCTGCTAATTTTCCTTGATCACTGCCAGTATGACACCACAGCGATTAAGGGAGGCTGCCTCTGTCTTCCCAATAATGCCTCCCACCCTCTTCTGATGCAAATTCCTGTTCTCTGTGGGCAGGAGGCATCACTGGGAAGACAGAGATAGCCTGCCTTAATCACTGAGATGTCACTACCAGCAGCGATGAAGGCAAATTAGCAGTACCATCGGACCACAGGGAGGATAGGGAGAATCAGAGACACTGGTACCCGCGAGTTGGGGTGGAAGGAAAGGGGAGAAATGCTGGACTTGTGAAGGAAGGGAGAGAGCCACTGAAGCTGGGAAAGAGGATAAATTCATGGGGAGGAAGAGAGAGAGAGATCAGATTGAAGGAGTGGAAGAGAGTGGGAGATATATTGAAGACCCAAGAGGGACCAATACTGGACCATGATATTGGGGATGGGAGAAAGACAGGAAGACATATAGGCCCCAGAGCAGAAGTGCAGGAGGAAGGAAAGAGAAGAGAGTGGACTGTCAGGAAGACAGACAGGAGATGCAGGGCATGAAAAACATAGGGAAAGGGACACACTTGAGCAATGCTGAATGGAGAAAGGATAGGGATACACAGGGGCAATGCTGGACAGAATGGGGTAGTAGGGTAGGGTGGGGAGGGACAAACAGGGTGAAATGCAGGAGAGGGCAAGACAGAGAGACACAGAGGGAAGATGCTGATTGTAAGGGTAGACTAGGGACACTGAGAAGGCAGATGCTGAATGTGGAGGGAAGATAGGGACAGGGACACAGAAGAATGGAGATGCTGAATGAACCAATAGGGACACAGAGGGAAGATGAATGGTGGACATGAAAAAAAGAAATGTTAAATGGACAGGGGATCCTGCAAAACAGAAAAAAGCAAAAAATAGACTCTGGGCCAACGTGACTATGAAAATAAATGCTCAGACAACAAAGTTAGAAAAAAAAGTATTTATTCTGAATTTACTAATTGAAATATTTCAGCTTTTGGAAATATTTGTGGAAGTACTTGAAGAAAAAGCCAAAAAAGCAAACAAATTTTAAAATAACATAAAAACATCAAAATATTAAATGGAGGTTTGTGACCCATGAGAATATCCACAGCTGATTTGTGTCGCTTAATCTTATGGGACCTCTTTTACAGAGCCAAGCTAGCGATTCCTGCGCAGTAAATAAGAGGAAGCCCATTCAGCTCCTAAGGTCTTCCTACCATGCAGAAGTCGCTAGCATGGCTTTGTAAAAGACCCCCATGGTGTCCTCTGGCATCTGAGGTCTGTTTTTCCTCCATTTTTAATATTGAGGGTAACTGGATTATTATCAGTACAGTTCAAGTGTCTTTCCTTGTACAGTTTTGGGCGCATTTGGAAATGCACACCTCTGATATCTTGCATTTTAGTGACTATTTCTTTACTATTGCTGTACATACAAAGTCTGACTTCTTGAGGTTTACAGTTCACTGTTTTGCCTCCATGTCTCTATTACTGGTCTGTGGTCCCTTGTTTCGTATTTGTTGAGGGTCTGTCTCTGTTTTGTACCAGTGGCCAATGTGCAGTATTCTGCTAGTGTGGAGATCTTGTAGCAGACCTGTTTGTTCTGTTTTCTCACTAGGAGTTGTTTTGGTGTTTTAGGTCCCAGTGTAATATTACAGTGCTTCCTTTTCATGCATAAGGCCTGGGAGTTAGCACTGCTAAGAAACCTTTATATATCTACTGAAGTTTTCCACTTTTTTGCTGATCCTTCTTTCTGCAGGTTGCTGGGGGGGGGGGGGAAGAGAGCAAGAGCAAGATGCTGGCTGGAAAGATGGAAGAAAGATGGAGGAAACGCTGGACAGAAAGAGTAGAAAGAGAGAACATACTGGATGTAAATGCTGGCTAGAAGGGGGCAGAAACAGAGAGAAACGCTGGCTGGATAGGTGGAGGAAGGGGACATGTTGGATATAAGAGGGACGAAAGAATACGTGCTGACTGGAAAAGGAGAGGCACTGGTTGGAAAAGGGAGGGAGAGAGAAGACACTAACTGGAAAGAGCAGAGAGAGAAAGGAGGAAGCTACTGATTGGGATGAAATGGAGAGTAGGAAGGGGACATGCTGAATGGAAAGGGGGTGGAGAAGGCAGATGCTAGATAGAGAGGAGAAACACTGAATAGAAAGGGGAGAAAGAGAAGGCAGATGTTGGATAGAAGGGTTGAAGATAGAGAGGGGAGATGTTGAATGGAAGGAGCGAGACAATCTGAACTGGAAGGGAGATAGGTATGCTGGATGGAAGAGGGAAGAGAGAGAGAAATTCTGGATGAAAGAGGGTAGAAAGAGAGAGAGAGCAGATGCAGGATGGAAGGTGACAAGATGCTGAGTGTGGATGTGGAAGGGAGAGAAGAGATGCTCAATGAAAGTAGGGTAGAGAGAAGAGGGGAAATGCTGAATGGAAGTGGGAGAGGATAGTGAAAGACTGTGAAATAAGAGGAAGAGGAAAGGGAATGGGAAAGCCAGAGGGAAAGAGATGGAAAGCTGTAGACAGATGTATTTATATGGCATTTAGAACTGTAATGTAAAAGTTTGCTATACATTTCACAACACTATGCTGAAACAAGATTTGTAACCTGATAAAAGCTTCCCAAATGCCTATCAATATCATGCATCTCATAGCATAATACTACATCCAGAATTGTGATTTGCTTTAAATGCCTATAATTTACATCTCATAGCATGATAATGCACCCAGAATTGCGATCTGCTTGTAAATATCCATACTGCATCTCATAACATGTTACTGCATCTAGAACTATAATCTGCCTACCATACATCTCATAGCATAATACTGCATCTAGAACTGTAATTTGCCTTTTAAATGGCTGTAATTTGCTTTACTTGCCTGTAATTTGCACCTCACAGCATAATATTGCACCTAGAACTGTAAGTTACATCTCACAGCATAATATTGCATCTAGAACTGTAATTTTCCAATGCTCTAATGTTCTAATGCGCTAATGCTCTAAATACACAAATTAATACACTAACCAACACTGATATGAACACCAGCAAAATACTCCTAACTATCCACTGTCTCACCCTAATCCAACAAGCACTCACAATCCCTAGCATAGACAACTATAGTCCCACAATTCACAAGCCACAAACTACTTACGACATAACATGTCTACCCAAAAAATCAAAAGAGGCCACAAAAAACCTATGATCCACGGACACCATCACAGAAAGGAAAGAAAGAACTTAACTCACATATCAAGAAGACAGACATCTGATAGACATTATCACTACCCCGAACCCACTGAACACCACCAACTAATACAAATAGGTTACATTAATGCCAGATCAGCAGTTAATAAAACCACAATAATAACTGACTGGATCACTGCTAACCATCTTGACTTCCTACTCATTAGCGAAACTTGGATCCATGACTCCAAAGACCCAATAATCCTAGAGCTCTGTCCTCCAGGATACAAAATTACCCACTGGACAAGAGAAGGAAAAAAGAGGAGGAGGCATAGCAATAATCTATAAATCTCAATTCACAGTCACAACAGCAGAATCTATGCTTCCCCAACTTGAAATAGCCTCAGTCAGAATCAACCACCCCAACTTACATGATCACATAAACCTAATCCTATTTTACAGACCCCCGGGCAATTGGCAAGAGTCATAAACACACTTTATAGATTTCATATCGAATACTTGCGTTTCCACCCAGGACCTTCTCATAGCAGGAGACATCAATCTTCACCTTGAAGATACTAACTCAAGCAATGTACTTGAATGCAAGGACTTCCTCCAACTATGGGAGCTCCACTGGCCAAACATGCAACCCACCCATAACAAAGGACATACATTAGATATAATCACCCACAAATTCTCATCAGAACCTAATCTCACACTTAGAGATACAAAAGGACAGCCACACCATGGTCCGATCACTACAAAGCAAACCTTTCCCTCCGCTGGAGAACAAAAAAGGCACAACAAAAACAAGAGCAAAAAACCTACAGTACGAGAGGCAAAATAGACTCACTAATATTCTGGCAACAATTCTATACAGACGAATGGACAACACCTACACACTCGCCCCAATTTCTCCAAGAATGGGATAACAGATGCAGAACAATACTAGACAACTTAGCACCACTTCAAACCAGAACCTCACATAGGAAAAACTCAATACCATGGTTTAATGAAGAATTGAAAGAACTAAAAACACAGGTCAGAAGACTAGAAAGAGCATGGAGCAAGAAAAAAGACGAACACACTCAAAGACTGGAAACAGCTACAAAGAAAATACAAATACACTATTAGACAAACTAAAAGAACGTACTACAAAACCATAATAGGACCAAACTATAAGGATACACACAAACTCTTCTCACTGGTAAACAAACTCCTAAATACTACACCGGTTACCTCTAATAATATAGACACCCCATCCGCAACCAATCTTGCGAACTACTTCAATGAAAAAATCATAAAGCTCCGACTCATGATACCTACCAATATCACTAAGTATACAAGCATCCTTGAATGTCTAGACCCAAAACCTGGGGAATGCCAGCAGATCGATCATGGACCAACTTTGACAAAATATCGTTAGATGAAATCTCACAATGGCTCGGTAAATACGCCAAGTCACAATGCAAATTAAACATTGCCCTACTAGTCTAATAAGATCTGCCCCCAAACAATTCAAAAAGACCTCACAAAACATGTAAACCACAGGCTTCAAATGGTCTCTTTCCCACAGATAAAGGAAACATCTTACTTACTCCACTGCCAAAAGATGCTAAGAAAAACACAATGGACCTAACCAATTATCGCCCAGTAGCATCTATCCCGCTCATAACCAAACTCATGGGGGCATAGTGACGAAACAACTCACTGAATACCTAAATAAACACTCAATTCTGCATGAGTCTCAATCAGGATTTCGGTCAAATCACAGCCCGAAACTGTACTAGTGTCTGCAGTGAACTCATTCAAACAAGCAATTGCAACTAGGAACAACATACTACTCCTACAATTCGATATGTCCAGCGCCTTCGACATGGTTAATCATGGAATACTACACATACTAGAATACTTCGATGTAGGAGGTACATTTCTCAAATGGCACAAAGGATTCCTGACCACAAGAGCATACCAAGTAACAGCGAACGCGGACATATCACCCCCATGGATACCTGAATGTGGAGTCCCCCAAGGATCCCCCCTCTCACCAACTCTCTTCAACTAATGATGATACCTTTAGCCAAACTTCTAGCCAATCAAAACTTCAACCCCTACATATACGCAGATGATGTCACGATTTCCATCCCGTTCAAACATGATCTAAACGAAATCACCAACGAGATCAACCAAAGCCTCCAAATCATGCACTCCTGGGTGGATGCATTCCAATTAAAACTCAACGCAGAAAAAACACAATGTCTTGTACTCACCTCACAACAACACAAACAAATACTCCACCATAACCACACCATACTGTTCTCTACCCGTCTCACAAAATCTAAAAATTCTTGGAGTTACCATTGATCGAAACCTCACACTCGATGCCCACGTGAAGAACACAATGAAAAGATGTTCCACTTTATGTGGAAACTCAAAAGAGTAAAACCTTTCTTCTCGAGACACATCTTCTGTACCCTGGTACAGTCAATGGTAATCATCTGGACTACTGCAACGCACTGTACGCTGGCTGCAAAGAACAGACCATCAAAAACTCCAAACAGCCCAGAATACTGCCGCAAAACCCCAAGAGAGAGCTTCACTGGCTCCCACTCAAGGAATGCATTACGTTCAAGATCTGCATGATTGTACATAAAATCATTCACGCAGACGCCCCAATATACATGCTAAACCATAAGATCAGTTTGCAAATTTCTCAATCTGCACTTTCCCAGCTGTAAAGGACTAAAATACAAGCTGGTACACGCCACCACCTTCTCTTACATGAGCATGCAGTTGTGGAATGCATTACCTACAGCCCTGAAAACTATTGACGAAATAACTAACTTTCGGAAATCTTTGAAGACACATCTCTTCAACAAGGCCTACAAAGAAAACCCATAACCTTACAAAACTACCTACCAGCGCACACAGCTATTAAAGTCCACCTCTATACTATCCTGCCTAACACCCTCCTTCTCACTACCCTTTCTTAATCTTTGTACATTACGAATTGTATCTGACATCCTGTAATGACTATGTCATAACAAACTCTGTAAGCCACATTGAGCCTGCAAATAGGTGGAAAAATGTGGGATTCAAATGCAATATAAATAAATAAAGGGAAATTGAAAACTGGATACTAAGAATAATCTGTATCAAAGGGAAGAAAAGTGAAAGGAAAAGATCAATGTTGCAGATGGATGTCGTGGAAAGTGAAGAAGACCAGAAGACACTGAAAAATGACAAAAGGACAGGAACCCCTGTTAAGAGAGTTCAGAGGAGACAGGAAAACAGAACAATTAGAAAAATTAAATGGCCAGACAACAAAGGTAGAAAAAATATTTTCAATTTACGATTAAGTTGTGCAGTAGTTGCGTTAATCTACTCTAGAGGTTAATAATTTAAAAAATAAAATAAAAAAATGGAAAATAGTGAAACCTTTTTATTGGTCTAACTTAAAAATATTTTGACTAGCTTTCAGAGGCCTAAACCTCCTTCCACCAAGAAAGGACAGTATACTATAAGTTAATCCAATAAAAAGGTAGTACCTTATTTTCTTTTTTTGTTTTGTTTGTGTTTCTTAATTTGAAATGTGATTAGAATATGTCATTTTTTTTGAAATATACATCTGCTCTCTTTATATTTTGCACAATACAGGAGGACATGCATCACCGCTTCTCTTTAGCTGTTGCATTGTGTGCAGTGTCTGGCTTCTTGGGGATAGAAAACAGAGAGTAGAGTTAAATGATCAGTATTCTCAATAGAGAAGGGTAGATAGTGGGGTTCCCCAGAGGTCTGTGCTGGGACCGCTGCTTTTTAACATATTTATAAATGATCTAGAGATGGGAGTAACTAGTGAGGTAATTAAATTTGCTGATGACAGAAAGTTATTCAAAGTTTTACATCGTGAGAGGATTGCGAACAATTACAAGAGGACCTTATGAGACTGGGAGACTGGGCGTCTAAATGGCAGATGACGTTTAATATGAGCAAGTGCAAAGTGATGCATGTCGGAAAGAGGAACCCGAACTATAGCAAGGTTCCATGTTAGGAGTCACCAACCAAGAAAGGAATCTCGGCGTCGTTGTTGATGATACTTTGAAACCCTCTGCTCAGTGTGCTGTGGCGGCTAAGAAAGCAAATTGAATGTTAGGCATTAGGAAAGGAACGGAAAACCAAAGTGAGTTGGTTATAACAAAGTTATAATGCCTTTGTATCGGTCCATGGTGCGAACATCTCGAATATTGTGTTCAATTCTGGTCACCACATCTCAAAAAATATATAGTGGCATTAAAAAAGGTACAGAGAAGGGCAACAAAAATGAAAAAAAAAAGATGGGACGTCTTCCCTATGAGGAAAGGCTGAAGTGCATAGGGTCTTCAGCTTGAAGAAAAGACAGCTGAGGGGAGATATGATAGAGGTCTATAAAAGAATGAGTGGAGTGGAATGAGTAGACTGAATCGTTTGTTTATTGTTCCAAAATACTAGGACTATGGGGCATGCACTGAAACTACAAAGTAGTAAATTTAATACAAATTGGAGAAAATTTTTCTTCACTCAACGTGTAATTAAACTCCGAACTTCATTGCCAGAAAATGTGGTAAAGGTGGTTAGTTTAGCGGAGTTTAAAAAAGGTCTGACCAGCGTCCTAAAGGAAAAGTCCATAGACCATTATTAAATTGACTTGGGGAAAATCCACTGCTTATTTCTGGGATAAGCGGCATAAAATGCATTGAACTTTTTCGGGATCTTGCCAGGTATTTATGACCTGGATTGGCCACTGTTGGAAACAGGATGCTGGGCTCATGGACCTTTGGTCTGTCCCAGTGTGGCAATATTTATATACTTATGTACTAATATTTTAGTACCCACTGTAGTGTTTACAGTGCTGGCTTCAGTATCCCTGTGTCACGGTTGTGACTATATTTCCTGTCGGACTTGCTTTGGGGTTCCTCCAGTCAAGCTAAGTTGGCATGTAAATCCTGAAGCCTGGGTGGAAATCCTGAAATCCGTTCCAGTCCAGGCTTGTCCATTCCGGATCCTGTTCCAGCCAGGCTGTACTCTGCTCTTGTGTTGCTGAGCCCCACCCTGCTGGTGACCTCACCTGTAGTGCCTTTATTAAGCACCTGGGAACTTTCAGGCTTGGCCTTTGCATCGCTATAGGTCAGTTGGTGTGTTTCTGCACTTCTGCTTCTGTGTGTCTGTCTGTGGGCTTTGCCTCCTGCTTCTTTGTGTCTGTTTGTGGGCTTTTGCCTTCTGCCTCTGTGTGTCTGTCTGGGCTTTTGCCTTCTGCCTCTGTGTGTCTGTCTGTGGGCGTTTGCCTTCTGCCTCTGTGTGTCTGTCTGTGGGCGTTTGCCTTCTGCCTCTGTGTGTCTGTCTGTGGGCTTCTGCCTTCTGCCTCTGTGTGTCGGTTTGTGGGCTTCTGCCTTCTGCCTCAAGTGTTCTGTCTGTTTGTGGGCTTTCTGGTGTGTTCAGGTATTAGGTGGTAGTTGTAGCCCAGCTTGAGTTTAGCCTTGTCTGTCTATTTTGTGTTCTTGTTTCCCTCTGCCTTTCCCTCCAGTCCTTGTTTGTGCAAGCTTGTTGCTAAGTCCTGTTATCTGGGGAGGTTCCCCAGTTCTGTGTCCTGATGCCTGGCCCTGTTAGTCAAGCTTGCTCTTGAGTCCTTTCCCCTGTGTGTGTTCCTGGATCCTGTAAGTCCTGCCGACCACCTGCACCTGGGGGCTCAACCCCTGGGGAATGGTGGTCAAGTGTAGGTGAAGTCTGTTCCAGTCCTGTATCCCTGCCTGCTTATCTACGTCTGCAGTTCCCTGCTGTGTTGGTGTGTTGCCCAGTACTGGTTGGGGGGTTTGCCTGCCACTGTCACTCTACAGCAGTGGCCCAAGGGCTCACAAATCCTGTTTCCCCTTGAGAGGCCTGACACCCTTCCAGCAAAGGTATTATTTTTAGTGCACGGGGGGGGGGGACTATGCTGCTCCCCTCAGTCCACCTCTGGTGCCCCCAAAATTGGAGGACTGGCTACACCCCAGCTTTAAGGGGCCACTTTTCTCATAAATACAGCAGGATATTGCGGGGTGATCCTTACTTTTTCTTCTTTTGAGAGTTTTGAAGGTGTTAACTGTTCTAGCCTTAGCTCATTTATAAATGCTATAATCATCCTCATCCCTGATGATTTCAGGAAGGATTTGCGTAAAATGAAGAGTATGTTCATTGAGATCATGAACAATATTCATAAAATTGCTGTCACAATCCTTAAGTATATTTAATTTACCATCAAGTTCTATTTTCAAACTGTCTGATTTATTTTTTTTGCTGTTTCTACAATCAAGATGATTAGATCTAAGGAACATTTGTTGATTATCACGCACCATTGATCTAAAAATTCTTGATTTTCTAAAAACATTTTTGGTTCCTTATAGACTCTCAGGCCTCGTGGGATTATCTTACCCCAACAGTAATCAATTATGGTCATAATGGGGGAGACTCTATGGTGCCTAAAAAATTGGTGCCGAAATCAGTGCCAACTAAGCATATTTTATAATCGGTGCCTAGATTTAGGCACCGATTATAAAATACACTTAATATACTACTTAACATTTCTAAAGCGCTAGTAGGGTTACGCAGTGCTGTATAGTTTAACAAAGAAGGACAGTCCCTGCTCAAAGGAGCTTACAATCTCTCAGCACATAAAACTATATGCATCAATATTCACCAATGAAAATGTGGTGTAAATTCTGGCACATAGATTTACACACACTGGGCCATATTCTATAACTACATGCGTAGATTTCAGAACGCCCAAGAAACACCCATTTCCCTGCCCATAACCACGCTCTTTTTTGCCTCTGCGCATTAAAAGTTTGGTGCACTTCATTACAGAATACGTTCAGTGAGTTGTAAATGTAAATGCCAATTAATGCTCATATTGCTTGTTAAGTGCTACTATCAGAGCTCATTAGCTTGTTAAGTTACGTTAAGTTACATGGATTGTTATAGAATCCACTTGGATTTTGGCGTGGATCTCTAGGCTTCCTATATAGAAACTGGGTGTATCTGTGCTGAAACACAGCTGTGTCGGTCTTCTTGCAGATATTCTTGACACTGGCAATAAAGTAGTCTCTGGTTCCACCACTGGATTGTGTGCTACACTTTTGTTTTATCTATATGTAAACCACTTTGGTTGTACCACAAAAATGTGGTTTATCAAATCCATGGCCCTTTACCTTTTACAAGAGGATGCTTAGATTTAGTTGCTAAGAAAGCAGTTATTTGAAGCCTGTTCTATAAAGAAAAGTAGGTGCCTACTTTATAGACTACTAGTAAAAAAGGCTCGTTTCTGGCACAAATGAAACGGGCGCTAGCAAGGTTTTCCTCGGAGTGTATGTTTGAGAGTGTGTATGTGAGAGAGATGTGTGTGAGAGATGGAGTGTGTGTGTCAGAGAGAGAATGAGAGGAGAGAGATGGAGTGTGTGTGTGTGAGAGAGAGAGAGTGTGTGAGAGACAGAATGTGTGTGTGAGAGTGTGTGAGACAGAGAGTAGAGACTGTGTGTGTGTGACAGAGAGATAGAGTGTGATAGACAGAGTGTGTCAGAGAGAGTATGTGAGAGACAGAGAGTGAATGAGTGAGTGCCCCCACCCCCCTCTCTCAGGGTCCCCCTCCCCCCCTTTATGGTCTGAGGACCCCCTTCCACCCCCTCCTCTCTGGTCTCTTACCCCCCTCCCATGCCCAGTGACCCTTCTCTCCCCCTTTTTACAGATGGACCACGCATAGATACAGTCCGTTATTCGTAATAACTTTTTGCTATTGTTCTGGGTGAAGGAGAATGGCTGCAACGCCGGCAAGCTCCACCTACTGGCTTCAACCCTTACAATGGGCTAGATAGGCTCACCAAGGAGGGTTAATAAACCTGGGCTCACCCCATCCCCTGCTGCTAACCCTCCTTATTGCTTACCCCCCCGAGTTGCAGCCCACGTCCAGTGCAAGCAGTGGCGGGTGTTTTGTTTTGGGGTTCAGAGACCCATAGGTTCTCTCTGGTACTGGAGTTCAGCTGTCCAGTGGCAGAGAGAGCCTCCAAGAAGGCTGGATTGACCTCAAATCTAACTCCATCTCTAAATAGAATAATTCACTAGTACTGAGGTAATCAAGAAGCTGTGAAGTTCTAAAAGGAATTGCCACTGAGAGAGACATCAGGTCTAAGGGACCCGCACTGGCAAGGAAAAGATACCAGCCTTATGACAAACTGGATTTAGGCTACAGGTTATACAATGCAGCGAAAGAAAGCCTGATAGAGCAGAAGCATTTATACTTAGCCTTTGATCATTAAGAGGCAGATGCAGCAACCAAACTTAAAAAAATCTAAATCGTTAAAGTCCCTAACGATTTTAAAATAACGAAAAATGCACCAAAAAAAAAAGTCACACATGCTGAGATCGGTATTGAAACGTACAATGTATCAAAGAATCACAATACACATCGTTAATCGGCCCCCAAATCATGCGCAGAGCAGCCAAGCGTTATGTTTAGCTGCTTTGCGCATGCCACAAACAGTCAAAACACAGTCAAATCACAAGCACATGGCTCCCAAATCAAAACAAAAATTAAAAAAAAGGGTCGGGAGGGGTCAGACAGGGGCGGGCGCAGGAGGAGAGAGACGCGCGACCGAAGCTGGGCGAAGGCAGGCATCAGCTTTCTTCTTGCCCGTGCAGCACCTTCGGACAGGAGAGAGGCGCTGCACGGGCCCGGTAAGAGGGAGGGGGGCCCGATGGAGGGGGAATGGCGGCGACGACCCCAAGAGGGGCGGGGCACAGGGCGGAGGATGTCGGGAGGCGGAGCTGAGTGGAGACAGAGTAGTGAGGAAGGGAGGGGGCCGGGGCTGCTAGAATTTTGCTTTTTCGGGGGGGGAGCGGCGGAAAGTGGGGAGCAGCGGGGGGGGCAAGGCCGTCCATACAGGATGCTCCTGATGAGCGCCCTTGCCCCCTCCCGATCCTTTTTTTATTTTTATTTTTTTATGTGTTTTCTGACGTCCTTTGGACCAATCACAGCGCTTTTAGCTCTGCTAATGCGCTGGGATTGGCTCAAAGTTTGTTTATTTTTTCACTTAATGATTTTTCCTGGCACAGAGCTGTCCTAACGAGAGGTCCAGACCTCTCGTTAGATTTCCTGCCTTTTTCCTGCGTAAAGGCAATCGGAAAAGGTTAGTGCATGTCGTTTCAATGGGGTTTTCACACTAATTGCTCATCTCCATTCCGTTTTCGTTAGCTGCTGGCTTCCTCGGTAAAGCCCTTTGATGCATGCAACGGATCAAATTTTCCTCGTTGGAGAGTCATTAAAGGCTCATTTAGCTTTAGTGCATCTGCCTCTAAGTGAAGCCCACAGAACATCATTTGGGATGAGGAGTTTATTTGCCAAGATACAAGTCAAATCAGTGATTAACTGTGATATCAGAGATCTCACAGATTATACAATTAACAGTAGGAGAGATATTTTAGTTCCAAGAGTTATCAATTTATTTACTTACCAACAGGCATGTACAATCAATTAGTTATAGGAATATAATAATCCAGCTGCAAACAGGTGCTATCTGAATCTTAGTCTTTTATAATTTCTTTTACCAATCAAAAGGTTTTACAAGGGAAAGCAATTAGGTAATTTGTCAATTCTGCTGGTCAAATTGGTTTCCCCTGGAGAGAGTGAGTGGCAACCCTTCTCTCTAGCTTAAACCAGGAAATACCCTGATTTTTATAGGTGCCCTCAGGATATGGATAATATGACAGTATATATACCTGATTGGATCTATGCTAATGTCATGGTTACCACTGATTGGCTCATGCTAATGAGTAGCTCTATCGTGAGAACATGAGAACATGTTCTCATCTTTAGCTTGCTTAACCACAAACTTAAGCACAACCTTACACCTAGTTTGAGGAGCCATCTGTATCCTGTTTATGAGGTTTCTGCACCCTAACTTCTTCCTCATTCTGCTGCATGGTCCTTCCTCATTTAGCTCAGGAGCTTGCTGGAACTTCAGAGTTCAAATTTCGGCTAAAGGCCTGTACTTTTCTTGTCATTTTAGAGCCTGAACCTAAGTCTCAGGCCTGGGCTTCCAAATAATTATACACGGGGCTCGCAGACAACTTGATGTTGGTGCCAGGAAAAGGCTTCAGAGCAGCGCACGTGGCAACAAAAAATCCTGTCTTCATGATTCAGCCTCTTTTCTCGGCACAGTAGAGGCTGGTGTTGAAGGAAGAAAGCAGCGGGAGCGCGGTTGTTGTTATAATAGTATCCGCGGCTGGCTGGCTGTTTTTTCTTTACATTTCTCTTTTTCTGTTCCTCCTCCCCCCGATGTTTTCCTGTGCCCATTGGTTGCATGTCATAATAGGTCCAGTGATGTAAGCGATCTACGGAGCCTAGCAGACCAACTCCAAAGGAGCCACTGTCTGAGGCAGCAAGATTAGAATGTTGGAAGTGAGAATTATTATATAGGATTAGTGCAAGTGGCCGAATATGAGCACACGTTGAAAGCACAAGCACTTGCACCAACCCTACAGCTAGTGTAAATGGCTGCACCTAGCTGTGTGTTAGACCATGTGTAATTTATAGTATTAATAATTTATAGCCCAAACTCCATCCGTGTGCATGCCCCACTGCCAATCAAATCATGGAGCACACTTTTCCACTAGTTGATATTTTGTAAAAGACCACTTATGCACATAAATGACTAGAATATTCACTAGATACATGCCTTCTTGCAGTTGACAACTCCTAGAATTACACCTAAGGTGCACTTTGTCATGTTGCATCTTAGTACATAATAGCAGGTGTAAATATATGTGGGTGCATTGCGTGGCATAATTTTTGAAGAGAAAGTAAGGGTATATTGGCTTTACAAGTTAGATGACATGTTATAAAATTGCCCTTTTTACATCCAATGTAAAATGATTCAGTTTTAAAAATATGTGGAGGGGCATTTTCGAAAGGGACGTCCAAGTTGATTTGGACATCCTTACAAAATGGCAAAATCTAGGGGCGAGGAAACTCGTATTCTCGAAACAAGATGGATGTCCATCTTTCTTTTCGAAAATACCGTCATGGACGTCCAAATCCTTAAATTTCGCCATTCCTAGATTTGGACATCCCTAGACATGAACGTTTCTGATTTTCTGCGATTTTTGAAACCAAAGACGTCCATGTCAAAAATGACCAACTGCAAGCCATTTGGTCATGGGAGGAGCATTTCTAGTGCACTGGTCCCCCTGACATGCCAGGACACCAACCGGGCACCCTAGGGGCACTGCAGTAGACTTCATAAATTGCTCCCAGGTACATAGCTCCCTTATCTTGAGTGCTGAGCCCCCACAGCCCACTACCCCCAACTGTACACCACTACCATAGCCCTACAGGTGAAGGGGGGCACCTATATGTGGGTACAGTGGGTTTCTGGTGGGTTTTGGAGGGCTCGCTGTTTCCTCCACAAACATAACAGGTGAGTTGGGATAGGGCTGGATCCGTCTGTCTGAAGTGCACTGCACCCACTAAAACTGCTCCAGGGACTTGCATACTGCTGTCACGGACCTGAGTATGACATCTGAGGCTGGCACGACATATTTTGAAAGGTGTTTTTGAGGGTGGAAGGGGGTTAGTGACCACTGGGGGAGTAACGGGAGGTCATCCCTGATTTTCTCCGGTGGTCATCTGGTCATTTCGGGCACCTTTTTGTGCCTTAGTCGTAAGAAAAACAGGTCCAGGTGAAAATGTCCAAGTGTTCGTCAGGGACATCCTTGTTTTTTTTTATTATGGGTCAAGGACATCCAAGTGTTAGGCACGCCCAAGTCCCACCTTCGCTACGCCTCCGACACGCCCCCTTGAACTTTGGCCATCCTTGCGACGGAGTACAGTTGGGGGACATCCTAAATCGGGTTTCGATTATACCGATTTGGACATCCCTGGTAGAAGGACGTACATTTTCCGATTTATGTCGAAAGATGGACGCCCTTCTCTTTCGAAAATGAGCCCAAAAGTCTGTCATGTCTAATTATACAATTTGTTGAGCACATTTATAGAGCTTCTTCTCTTCCAAGGGCAAGGGAAGATCCGATAGCTTTGAAAACCTGCTTAGGCTTTAAGCCAGTTACCATAATTTCTAGAATTCCTGAGGTCTGTTTTCTTAGGATCCTCCCCCCCCCCCCAACACACACAAACACACATACACACACAAATGTGTATACACACACTATATATATATAGAGAGAGAGAGAGAGAGATTCCTTACTAAAACGAGAGTACTTTGTACCATAGTAAATGGAACACAAAAAAATGTGCAAAATACATAGGGGACATTGTTGCCATAGTAACTGGCATTACAGATTGCTTCCAATAATTAATGGAGGCCTTTGCTATTACACTGTTCCTGAAACTTCACTTTCATCTGTGCTGCACTGCAGATTGCCGTGTCATTTCTCCATTCATAAATATTTCATTACCATGAGCTGCCGTGTTTCATTGCTCTCGGCCTAATTCACCGGTCGCTGCAGCCATGTAACCCCATCAATGCTGCCACTTTCAGTTCCTCCTTTTACTTATGCAGTCTTTGTTCTTCTTGCCTGGTGACCTCGGGTGACAGAAACTGTTTCATTCTCTTCTCTTTTTAAACTCTACCAAGGTTTTCTTTTCTGGGGTGGAGGAGTCACTTGGGGGGTGTTTTCTTCTTCTCCTCATTTAAGAACAGAAGATTATCAGAAAATTTACAGAAAGCAGCAGTTAACAGCCAAGTAGGCCATATCATTTTGGGGACTATGAAGGCAGTGAGAGAATAGCAGGTGGGAGAGTGGGAAAGAATAAAACAAAGAGTGAAAGATAGTAATGGCAATAGTCTTTCATATTATGGTTCTGTAAGTTTGAGGACATCATTTTCACATGAATATGTTTTGCTATGAATAGCTGACAAATCTTACTGAAACCCATTCATAGCTGGGTACCATATATAGAACTCATGTCCCTTTGTTTTATTTGGTCATTTTCAATTATGCCAACATTAATTTTACAACGTGATGTTAAAAGCATTATTATAGATTAATTCAGAGTAGATCAACCTCTCTTTAATGCGGTGGCTACCTGTCATGATTTAGCAGGTGATTGCCCAACCCCCTGGCAAGAAGTATTTGCTGGCTGTTCCCAAGAGTCAAGATGGCTGTTGTGGTCCCCTGACCTTCTCGATAGACTCAAAATTCTCCCCCCCCCCCCCCCCCCAATATGATGTTTTCCCAAAGCTTTGGGCACATTTTTTAAAATGTCTATTCTCTACGGATGTGCATTATTCTCATGAATTGTGCAGAACATACCAGATGTACACAGTGCTGTGCAGAGACAGGTAGCAAACAGTTTTTATTCCATGAAGCACTTTGTCTTGTGAAGAGAAACAAAGACTTTACTCTATGACACCAAAGCTAAAGAGAATCACAGGTGAGATTAAGGCAGAAATCCAGTTATGCAGATAACACATGCATAACTCAGGAAGATGTTGCGGTAAGCAGTTTAGGCCAGAGAGTGCACTTACATCATATGTTTGCTCTTCCAAAAGCGTGCTTGCAAGTTTTCCAGGGAAAACTATTGATACAAACAGCAGATCTGTGCATCATCACTTTCTTGAGGTCATTTTCAAAGTGAAAGTTTTCTCTTTGAAAACTGATGTAAAGTTTCCTGGTACAACAGACATGTAGGTGCACTGTTTAAAAGTTTCTCCAACAAAAATATAATGGCTGAATAGTTTTCTGTGAGTTACAAAATTGGTCCGATAGATAATCAAAAATTTAAAGAATAGACTCGGATATATTAAAGTAGCCTTATTAAAATCTTCAAGGTGTAGCGAAAGTCACCCAGATTCATTTTCACACCACCAGAAATCCAAATGCAATAAAATACACAGGGCAAATGACCTGTTATAAAATATCAACTGGCATAAACGTACATGACATGAAATGATGGTGCATAATTTGCCGGTAGGCACAAGGGCAGAATTTGGGTAGAAGATGAGTTCACAAGTACACATGTACAGGCAGATAGTCAAAGCAATCTGAACAGGCTTGTGCCTGTCTATATGCAACAGTATTTTAACTGGACATTGCCACTGAATTTCGGTACTCACTGGCTGTGTTCCAAGTGGGCAGGTCAGGGGAACTACAGGGGGGTGGATTCAGGAGTTATGTTGGTGCCGGCACAGGCACATAGGACCACATCAAAAGCATTCCTAACTCTGCCCGGTTATCTATGCAGGTGCTGGCACTGAATATCAGCCAGTAGCCACATAACATCCAGTCTGCAATGTACAGTATCCTGCCCTCCCTCATTCCTTTCCCAACCACCCCCCCCCTGCCTCCCTCATCCCTCTCCCAACAACCCCCCCCCCAAACACCACCTCCACTCCCCTGGCCCAAGGACCAGCCCTCCCCCACAGTTAGAGGAGCCCCCCCCCCCCCCAGGGCCTATCTTACTCACTGGTGGTCCAGTGGGGGTATGACCCCACTTATTCCTGCCCTAGTGCCTCTCTGGAAATACGGAGAGAGCACAGAAATGTTTCCAGCTTTGATTAAGGAGACATGCCTTGATACAGCATTAAATGCGAAACATGAGTTCATGTCGGATTAAGAGGTCTCCGAGATGACTGATTGCTTTTTAGAAAAATAAAAACGAAGGAAGAAAACACTGCGTTTAAAGCTAAGTGCTAATTTGAATAATGGACTAAATAAGTTAATGATTGAAAAGTTTAAGAAATAAAAGTAAGGATCAATGATGAATGCCTGCCCACCATAAAAAGTGCCTGGCTCACAGTATAGGCTGAATGGTGGTGATATGGTTATCTGACAGATCCTATACAAAAATACCTCTTAAATCTGTAAAATAGTCTGAGAGTTGGGCATTTTTAGAAGATTGATATATGAGAAGCCCCCTCTAATAAGTGTAACTCTGATACCATATAAAGTACATTGTAAAAGTGGCACTGCAACCTTTAGTGAGAGTCTCACAGTACTAACTGTAATACCACAAGACTCCAACTAGAGTCATGATAGCCATTTGTACTATGGAGCCACTACAGGCAGGAGTGACTGGGGTTTAATCCTGACCCTTTCACTCCAGAGGACCACCAGAGAGTAAGGTAGGTCCAGAAGGGCCTCCTCTAACTGAAGAAGGGTTGGTCCTTGTGCTGGGAGGGTTGGGAGAGTGATCAGAGCAGGTGTTGGGGGGGCATACATATTTCTCTAATGTGGGTCCCAGCTAATATTCATCTGGGACCCACATAACAGGCAGAGGACAGTGCACACCCACTCTGTGCCCTAAATACCCCCCCTCTCAGGACACATACATGTACATGACATGCTCTACATACACATACTTGTTTTCATGTTATAGAATATTGCTGAGAGCTTTCCCAGTTTTGGGCACCCTGATATCGCAAGGTGGTGCTTAACTTTTATAGAATTAAGACTGGAGGGGTAGTTCTAAAAGGTAGATGCTAATATTTATGCACCAGTTATGCCCCTTCTCCTTGCTAACCCCCTCCTCCCTTAGTCTCTGTTACGGTTTCACCATGCCCTGCATCTCCCCTTCTACTTTTTCCCCCATAGTCTAGTGCCTCTCCATCTCTTCTCCATTCCCTTTCATCCCCATAGTCCAACAAATTCAGCATCTCCCCTCTCTCTATTCTCCTTCCCCTCCCCCTTTGCCTCAGTCAAGCATCTTAGTGCCCCTCCCCAGTGGTCCAGCATTTCCCCACAGTCTTGTCTCCTTCTTCTTTGCAGTCCCAAATCTCCCTACCCCTCTCCACCATTTCCTTGCCCTCTCTGTTCCTCATCCCATTCCTCTATCTCCCCCTCCTCCCCATCCAGCATCCCTTCTTTTTCCTCACAATCTAAGTTTTTGTACCTGGGGCAGTGGAAGATTAAGTGACTTGCCCAGGGGTGTGCTGGTAAATTTTTAACAACAGGCTCTTTCTCCGGACGTAGCCAGCTCTGCAGTTGGAAGGGCCAAGGGTGGCTGGGAGTGGGGGAGGGGGAGCAACACTTGCCTGTCTCTCCTCCCTCCCTTCGTGCGGGCACGCTAGGCATACCTTTGCTGGCAGCCACCACTCCCAATGTCTTGCTCTGAGCAGCATGCTGGAACTTCTCTCACATGCTCGAGAAGTCTCAGCTTGCTGCCCAGAGCTGGAAACAAGGAGTGGGGAGCAGCAGTAGTCTATTTACTTGGCTGGCAGGGCTCAGCACCCCCACCAGCAAAGTAAAAGAGAATTCAGCAGGGGGCCCAAACCCACATTTTGGGAACCAGTTGTTAAAGTAGCCATAGAGGGCCCTACTTTAACAACCGGCTCCCAAAATTCTAAAAAACTTAACAACTGGCTCTTGTAAGCCTGTGAGAGCCGCTCCAGCACACCACTGGACTTGCCCAAAGTCACAAGGAGCTAAAGTGGGAATCGAAACCCAGGTTGCCAGAATCAAAGCCACTGCACTAACCATTAGGCCACTCCTGCACTCCACACTGTAGTGGCGGCAACACAGAGCATCATCTGGTTATCCAACATCTGTTTTCCAACTTTACAACCCATTATCTATAAGTGGCATAATCAACATTCTATTTAGAAACTACCCCTTGATTCCAACCTCATCTAAAATTATTAGATCATTTTAGAATTTCATTTGTTCATCCAAGGTGTCCAGAAAGTGATCTTTTCTCCTCTTTAACCTCCTTTCATGCTTCTGTATTCTGGACCATTTCAATCAGGATTTTAGTTTCATCACAAAACTGAAACTATTTTCCCATGTGTAGTCAGTGATCTTTTGCTCTCTGAAGATTTAGTGTTTTTTTCTTTCCTTTCTTGACTCCATTGACTGTAATATCATCATCTTCTTCAAATGATTTCGTGAGTTCCCAACTAGAGCACTGCAACTCTTTAGTCTTTGGACTCCCCAAAACCCAACTTTTTAGGTGTCAATACAGCCAAACCTCGGGAACACTGATGTCTAAGCATGATCGATCTCAGAAGCTAAATGGATCAGACCTGGCTAGTACTTAGATGGGGAGGACCTGGTACTGTAGACTGAAGGCGATAGCAAGCAAGAAAAGGTCACAAGCACCATGGTAGGGAGCTGATTATCTAACTGTTAACACCCAGAAATGAATAGAAAAATAGAGGACATACGTCCATATTACCCATCCCTATACTCATATATTAAACACAATCACATTTCTCTGACTTTGTTGAACAACATTCACTCCACCATTATTTTAAGATCAAAGTATAAACTTGCAGTATATCCTTTCAAAATCCTTCAGGGTCGATCCTGCTCTGACCATACTACTTGCTATTCCCCCTTCTATGCTCTGTGCTTTTTAAGTTCCTAAATTCCCACTACTTCATTCCCCAACAATGCCAATCTTGGTGTAAATACTTATCCTCCACTACTAAAATCAAGCATAAGCACCTGCTGTCTCGTTGATTAATTCTGTCTTTGACTACAAGAACACGCACTTGTTCTCCAGTGTCTTTCAGTTTTCTAAATCCATATATAATCAAGTATTTAAGATATATATATATATATCAACAGCATTGCATCTTGCTTTATTCTTGTCGCCTTTCCCTTGACACAATATTATTTATTGTATTTCACAATGTTAGATTTCCTAAATACACCAATATCATAGGTAGGGGCTGGGGGTTAAGGAAGGGAACAGCATACCAATGTGCTGGAGCTGGAACCAGAAATCAGGGCAGGAGCTGGAATCATGGGCGTAGCCATGGGCAGGCCTGGGCCCACCAGCAGCAGTGCACATCTGACAGCTGGCACAAAGGAAGCAAGCTGGGCTCCCACGGGCCTGCATCTCCCTCTCCCCTCACTTAATGAGCTTCTCTCCTCAAAAGGGCAATGACAGCAACAGTTGATTCATATGACATGCAGCAATGAGCTGCCTGTGGCTGACCCGGAAGCCTTGTCTTTGCCACGTCCCCCCCCCCCCCCCCCCACCCCTGATGCAACTTCCTAGTTCCACTGCATGGAATGCAGCAGAAGGAAGGCTTTAGTGTCAGCCGCAGGCAGCATGTAAGAATCACTGCCGCTGCCCTTTTGAGGAAAGAAACTTGTTAAGATAGACAGAGAGATCCAGACCTGTGAAAGCATGTGTTTACCTTTCAATACCTGGTATTTACTGTAAGGCTAGCAGATGATTCTAGGTCATCAGGGACAAGCTGAGTCAATCCAATTTTGTTCGATTATGCTTGTGAACTTGTAATTCTGCAAGAATGCTAATCTCTATACACAGTAGAGCAAATCCAGGACTGGCTGAGCCTGTCTCCGAAGACCTGGAGGCTTCAGGTAACCTTAATTTGCATATGTACCACTTTCTCCATAATATATGTGATAAAATATAGCTTCTTACTTAATAGAAAGCCACCAGACATATTTTCCCCTTAAAAAAAATTGTTTTATAAATGCACTAAGCTATTCCTGGATGTGCAATGAAGCAGATTTTCACACATACGTTTGGTTTTGCCTAATTTATTCCATACCCTAATTACATATATGATGATACCCCCTCATGCCTATATTTGTGCCTTCTATAGTACCATGGCATGGTTTATTTATATAAATAATTTAGTAAATTTCACTTATCTTTTCATGAGGAAACTTCGCTTGCAGGAAATAATTAAAACGGAGTTTAATTAAATTGGCATTAGGAGCAGCGTGTGGAAATTAATTTACTGCTTCATGACAGATGCACCTGTTCCTACAAATTGTTTAACATTCCACCACAGTAAAAGTAAAATATCTGGAAAAAAAAACCTGTTGGAGTGGTCAAAAAATCAGTATGCCATGAGGAGGGTTTCTCAAAGGTTTGCCTCACTAGAAATCAGATAGATACACAGTCCTGTGCACACTTGAGGCATAAAAGTACAAATAGTCAAACTACCTGGAGGAGTGGCCTAGTGGTTAGAGCACCAGTCTTAACATCCAGAGGTGGCTGGTTCAAATCTCACTGCTGCTTCTTGTGACCTTGGGCAAATCACTTAACCCTCTGTTGCCTCAAGTACAAACTTAGGGGTCCTTTTACTAAGGTGCACCGAAAAATGGCCAGCACTGTTATAGATGTGTGTATTGGACGCACGCAGGTCTATTTTTCAGCGCACCTGCAAAAAAGACCTTTTTTGGGGGTCAAAAATGGCCGTGCGGCAAAATGAAAATTGGCATGCGTCCATTTTGGCCCTGAGACCTTACCGCCACCCATTCACTTAGCAGTAAGATCTCATGCGTTAACCAGGTGATACTCGTCAGCGCGTGTACAATGCTGATTACTGCCCGGTTAGCGCTGCACACTGGAAAAAAAATATTTTCGAATGCGTGTACTGGACAAGTGTAAAAAATGAAATTACCGCCTGGGCCACATGGTAGCCTAATGGTAGTTCCAAATTGGCGCACACTGGGCATGTGTAGGCGCCTACATGGCTTAGGAAAAGGGCCCCTTAGATTGTGAGCCCTCCAGGGACAGGGAAATAGCCAGTGTACCTGAATGTAACTCACCTTGAGCTACTACTGAAAAGGTGTGAGCAAAATAAATAAATACCTGGGGGAAGGCAAATCCCATGTGTAGATTTGATTATTAAGATACATAAGAATAGACATGCTGGGGTCAGACCAATGTAGCTCAGTATCCTGCTTCCAACAGTGACCAATCCAGGTCACAAGTACCTGGCAGAAACCCAGATAGTAGCCATATTCCATTGTACCGATCCCAGGGCAAGCAGTGATTTCCCCCATGTCTATCATAATAACAGGAATAAAAAGTGCCACACAAATTAGCACTTGCTTTTTGTATAGGTACTTTTGATAGGCAAAACTATGCATGTGCTTTTGATTATATAGTACAACATGCATAGTAACTGCTCCATCCCTGAGCTAACCCGATCCAAGAAACGCCCCCAGAACTTTGTGGTAAAGGAATGCATATTTTAAAACAGACAGGATGGGCATGAATCTAAAAGCTCCTTTCTGCAGGTAGAAAGCGTAATGCACTAGCTGGCTAATACTTCCACACTCACGCGCCACCCATGCCACGTCACTGACAGAAATACTCTGAGAATTTCAATAACACATGGTAATAGGCAAACCACCAAAACCTGTTAATACAATCATTTCCAGGCATTAACCGGAAGCTAAGTGCTTAATGCAATTTCATAAAAAGGCCCCTAATTGTGTTAATGAAACTAGGGGTTCGCTTACTATTTCAAACAAGAATTCTGAATTATTCTTATTGTTCCTACTTTGTACATTATTATGTCTTAAGAAACAATGAATTGTTTTAGTTGATACCCTTTTATTGCATATGCAAAGGCTGGTATAATGGCCTGGGTGGCTGGAGGCTTCTTACCAGACATACTGTGTAGGATAAGGGTAAAACTCCAGGCTTCTAACCATTGGGGCCTTGTTGGGCAGGGGAGGATGAATCCACATGGCTCTATTTTTGTGTTACCTGTACTTTTCCTGTGCTGTGCCAGTCACCTTAGCTCTCAGTCATGCCAAAAAGTCCACATAAGTATTGCCATACTGGGACAGACCAAGCTTGCAAGCTCATTTTCAAAGCACTTAGCCTCCCAAAGTTCCATAGAAACCTATTGAACTTAGCCTCCCAAAGTGCTTTGAAATATGCCTCTTGCAAAGGTCCATCAAGCCTAGCATCCTGTTTCCAACAGTGGCCAATCCAGGTAACAAATACCTGGCAAGATCCAAAAAAATTCCAAAACATTTTATACTGCTTATCCCAGAAACAGTGGATTTTCCCCAAGTCCATTTAATAATGGTCTATGGACTTTTCCTTTAGGAAGCTGTCCAAACCTTTTTAAAACTTTACCACATTTTCTGGCAACGAATTCCAGAGTTGAATTACAAGTTGAGCGAATAATATTTTCTCTGATTCATTTTAAATTTACTACTTTGTAGCTTCATCGCATGCCCCCTAGTCCTAGTATTTTTGGAAAGCATAAACAAACGCTTCACCTACCCGTTCCACTCCACTCATTATTTTATAGACCTCTATCATATCTCTCCTCAGTCGCCTTTTCTCCAAGCTGAAGAGCCCCAGCCGCTTTAGCCTTTGCTCATAGGGAAGTCGTCCCATCCCCTTTATCACTTCCATCGCCCTTCTCTGCACCTTTTCTAATTCCACTATATCTTTTGCTGTACCAGCAAGTGTCTTAATATAATTTATTTCTATGATTTCTTCAAAGTAAAGGCCAAAAACACAGAGGTAGAACTCAATACAAAATCTTCTATGAAAACACTGTCGTGTATAAATAATGAATAATGAATTACTTGGGATCCGGCAGGAGTGGTGCTAGGGTTGGGTCGATTGAGGTTCTGGTCTCAAGTTGGTGAAGCAGCCATGGAAGTTTCCCCAGTAGGAGAGGAAAAAGGCGAATGTACCAGGCCTGAAGCAGCAGTGATATGGGCTGAACCCAGGAAAGCTCCAAAAAAGGCAGATGCCACCTGGGCCAGCAAATTTAAAGGACCAGAGTCCTGTGCACTGGGAGAGGTATGGCAATAGTACTGATGGGACCAGAGATGTCTTTGAGGAAAGAAGAGCAGCATTAGGACAGAGGCAGAAGAAAAAATGTGTTGAAAATAAAGAGCTGCAGAACCAAGTAATAGAAAGATTCCTGAGAGCAGGAGAATTAATAGAGCCTCTGGGAACACTTTCAGACAATTAGGAATGCCTTTATAATATTTTAGGAGAATACAAATAAGGTATATAAGTATGTTAATTGATGTGAACTTCAGGAGTTATGCTCATTTTTATCAGACATAGCCTAAGAAAATTTAGAGTCAGTGAGCATTCAAGGAGATGCAGTTGAGAACCCAAGTCAAAATGTGACTCCTGATTAAACTATCTCTGAAGATTCCATAGCTACCAACTGTTAGGATTAAGGTGCTCGCTAAGCAGCTTTCACTTGAGCAGGAGTCTTCCACCAGCATTCTTGCCACTGGGAGGACAGGCAATGATATCATGCTTTCAATCACAAAGGCCAAGCAGATTACAAGGGATATGCCTGCCCTTGTGACTGAAAGCATATCATTGCACTTCTTCCACTGGCAGAAGTAGAAGCATATTGACAACGAAGTATCTTATCTTAGCAGTCTGACACCAAGGACCCTGAAGCAGAATGTGAAACTTGGGCCGAAGTCGGACCGTGGCCGGTGTCTTTATGACTGTAAAGTTAAAGATAAGTGCATATTGATCCGTTTTTTTACAAAAAGTGCAAACGGTTCATAAATATAACATTTTCTAAAAATATTGAGCAGTAGCCATTTAAAAAAAAAAGGGAGGTTTTTTACCCATGATGATTTAAGGGTCCTCCCTTATGTTAGTTATCTAACAACGGAGTGTTCCCTTTGAATTTGAGGTTTTTCCTCCTATTATAAACACATATCAAGATTATCTTGGGATATCATATACTGCTAATTGTAATTCTTTATTATTGGATATCCAGGACAACTCTATTTTGAGATTTAAATTATGCCAGCACATATTACATGTTGGAGAGACAGGTTAGATGTTAAAGACAAGAATCAATTCACATAGATATGATGAAATACCAGAAAATAAACCAAGGTGACAACCTCTTTAGAAGAGCACTTTTTAGGACCAAAGCACTGCGCCAATGACTTTATGGTCAGAATACTAAGAAGATATTTTAAAACAATCAAGGAACGTAACACCTTTAAAGTTAAAATGATAAAATACTTTCACGATAACAAGAAGAAAGGACTTAAAGATCTGAGTTTCCTATCAAAATTCTACTGCTTTATCAGCTTCTGATCACTTATTTCTCTCTGTCCCTACTTCTGCCTTTCTTCTTGAGACTGACATAGGAATGCTTTATATTTCACTTATATATTCTGATATTGTCATCTATTACTCATATTGTTTGAAGAACATTTTGGCTTTCAGAAAGTATTAAGTTAATCCAAAAAAAAAAAGGTATCACCTTACTTTCCATTTTTGTTTTTATTAACCTATATGTGTAGCAGCACTCAAACCGATGCAGTTGTACTGTTCTAGGCAAAGTATAGTGTAGCTTAAACAGCTACCTTAGAACTTTACCAGTAGACTCTCAATTCTTAAGCAAATCTTCTTCATTGTAGTACTCATAATAAACAAAGAAATCCAATTTACATTTCAGTTGCTTAGAAGAGAATTGTTGCCTTCTGCACATAGAGTCTGTATCTAGCCACCCCAGAGGCAAAGAGATAGCTAGAACCTCAGCCCAGCTAAGAGGAAAGCTATAACACTCAAGGAAATAAATGGGGCATGACTTGAGGAAATAGTGAAAAATCCTGATGGAATTACAGTAGATTAAGGAGGAATTAGCCCTAGAACAGCTGCTGATCGCAAAGCATGCTAGCAAGACTGGACTCTCTCACACAGCCCGCAGGGGCAGAGAAGGAAGGTTGACCCTAGTTCAGAGCCAACAACAGGGAAAGCTCACAAGGAGTCAATCACAGGGGATACTACAAACTATAGTAAGAGCAGCCCTAAAACACAGGGCTAACTATACACAACAATGCAATTGAATACAGAAAATACTCTGATTAAATATACGTAACAATGCACCCTGCTTGCATGATATGGGGGCAGAACAGCAGTAGCCACAGCCACTGAATATTGGGCCTATAAAATCTAGTTCACAGACTTTAGCTTTCCAATATGCTTGAGACTTAGGAGTCTAAAGTGTTTTCCTGCTCAGTTACATTGAATATAGTTGATAAGAATTCATCTGTACATCCTGCAGATTATAAGCCATCACCATGACTCTCAGTGCTTCACATATTGTTAAACAGCTCTAAGAAATCCTCAGACACTCTGATGATAGCTGTCTGAGGACCTGAATTGTACTGATGCAATTACTAAACTCATTTATCCATGAGTAGTAGCATGTTAAGTACAATTTAAGAAAACCCAAAAGCGTACAGGTATATTTGGATTTCTTTGAGAGACTTTCTTCTTGTTTTGTTTTTTTTAGGAAAATGTAGGGTTAAGACTTTGTTTCATACTGTAGCTCAGCATTCATTATTGGATGAAAGCTGTGGTTGCCAGCTTCTTCAATAATGAGGTCCCTATGTAATTGGTGATTTTTAATTTATTTTGTCCCATTTCTGTTCTGACCCTCCTCATCAGTGCTTAAAACCAAGAGGTGATAGTTTACTTTATATTATGTATTATATAATAAGATTGCAGATTATAGTTAATAGTTTAAGGCTGGGTGTTTTGTTTTTGGTGTTTTTTTTTTACTTGGGCTCTGATATTCAGCCAGTGGTGATCAGCAATTTGCTGACTGCTGCCATCGTTATCCAGGAAATTCAATGCTGGGCCATGTCTGGGCTCTGGCACTGAATTTCGGGGTATATGGGGCCGGCAAAAACAGAACCGGTTAAATACGATATTCAGTACTTAACCTGTGTCACGTTTTCAAAGCAGGAAACTAGGTTGTGAGCCCTTGGGCCACTGCCGAGGAGTGGCAGGCAAAACCACCCCACCCCAGAGGCAAGGCAGAAGTCTGATAAAAAGCTAGGCTTCACCTGCACATGGCCACCTTTCACTAGGAGTTGAGCCCCTGGCTGCTGGCGGCCGGCAGGACTTATAGGACAGGGCAGGATTGGATAACAGCTAGGCAGCACAGGGACTGAGGGTCAGAGGGAAAAGGAATAAACATGGGCAGCAAGGCAGGAAACTGGGCTAGGACTCACAGAATAGACAACACAACACAAGGCAGGGAATGGACAAGCTAGGGGACAGAAACTGGAAGCTGCAAGCAGCCATAAAAGCAGGAAACAAACACAGACAAACAAGGGAAAGAACTAAAAGCTGCAAGCAGCCACTGAAGACAGACAACACAGACACCTAAGCACTACACAAAGAACTACAAACAAGGAGCAAAACTAAGAAACAAGCAAACCCTAAACTAAACATAGACTAACTAGAACCAGGCAAGAACTTCAGGCAAGAAACTAGAACAAGGAAACAAACTCAGGCTGAAGTGCAACAAGCACCAACATACCAGAGCCTTAGATGATGCAAAGGCAAAGGCAGAGAGGTTCCAAATGGCTAATAAGCCTAGCAGCAGCTGAGGCTCACTGCAGCAATCACCAGGCAACTACGGGTGCTGTGTAGGTCCAAACAAAGCAAGCAAGTCTGGCAGCCCAGAAGATCCGGACCGGACTGGGCTGAAATCTGGAACGGGTGACAATAACCAGACAGTCCATTGCAGCCACCAGATCTGGCCACCAGGTGGTGAGAGGAAGGACAGCACGAAACATGGGCACAACCGTGACAACCTGCTATGGTGAACCACATAAAGATAAGATTGACTTATTTATGCAGTTACGTTGGCCTGTTAAGTGCTGGATACTGGCACTTAACAGGCCAAATGCTGATGCTGACTCCACCCCCCCCCCCCCCAGAACACCCACAAAATAGCTGGTTTCATGTTGGGTACTAACCAAGATATTTTCAGCAGCACTATCTGGTTTAGCGCCACTGAATATGACTGGTTAGCCCTAAACAAGTGATTTAACCAACCATGAGCCATTGCTGGCTGGTTAAATCCAGGCTTTATTTGAGGGGGTACTTGGGGGGTACTGAGTACTGGCAATTTTTCATTGTCTGCTAAAATTGACCCATGGTCCCCAAGTTTTAATGAAAGAGCTCTGGCTCTACACACCAATTCTGCCTTGTCATAGATTCTGTGACTGGCTATTGTGGGGTGGGTCCCTCAGTGATCACGTAACACGGGCTCTAGCTCAAATCATTCACAATAGCTCTAGTACTATCTGAATGCTTTTAGATTCGGAGAAAAGCCCTCAGAAACCTCAGACACTCTGTCTTAGGTTTTAAACACTGTTACTAAGTTTATAACAATGTATCCAGTGTTCAGTTTCTATCATTGGGCAAAATCTCCGTGCGATATTTTTAGTCTCGGAACTTTGTTCTCAAAATATCTCACATTTACCAGCAAAGTTCCTGACGAAGCCGTAAAAGTGTGAAACGGTGGCCCCGTCGAACTTTATAACCCATTGCTGGATCTTTGATTCTGGAACATTGAAGCGAAGTGCTTTTTTGATATTGAAAGCTAAGTGCTCTTTTTTATATTGAATTGAAAGCTAAGTGCTTTTTTTTATATTGAGGAAACGATAGTTAACTTTTCACAAACCTGAGATTTGTAAGCTAAACGGAGTTTTTGCCCAATGATAGAAACTGAACACTGGATACATTGTTATAAACTTAGTAACAGTGTTTAAAACCTAGGAAAGAGTGTCTGAGGTTTCTGAGGGCTTTTCTCCGAATCTAAAAGCATTCAGATAGTACTAGAGCTATTGCGAATGATTTGAGCTAGAGCCCGTGTTACATGCATTAGATTACTAATTTGCTCTAGCCAGTACTGCAGTTTTGTATTAGTTCCCTCAGTGATCACCCCACCCCTGAAGGGTGGCCTGGCATTTGAGTACCAGCACCTTTTTCGCTAGAAAAAACGCACTGGTTAAATCACTTTGAATATCAACCCCTTTTATTTAAAATAGCAAAGAAGGCAGAGCTTGTTCACTAGGGTTGTTTGTTTCAGTATGCCATAGCGGTACTTTTACCTACCCAAATTGTACCCCAGACTAGTGCTTCATATGCCTTCTCTATCCCCTTCTGCCTCTCTATCCAACTTCACCAGCACACCTCTATTGCATGACTCCCTTTAATCTGTCTAAGAGGTGCTGTAGCAACAAGTTATGATTGAAAACTTTTCTTCTTCTTTCTTTTATTTATTGATGGATAAAATCTTTACACTCAAGTTGAAACATTTATTCTTCAAAAAATAAGTACGTTTACAAAGCCACAGTAAAAAGTGGCCTGAGGTAGTGTTGGTGCATGGAATTGCCATGTGCTGCGTCTACTTTTTACCACAGCTGAAAAGCAGGGCCAGTGTTGTGGGGGGGGGGGCAGCTGCCCTGGGCCCCCAGCTCCAGGGGTCCCCCGCAGTCCGCCATTTCTTCCCCCTTCTTCCCACCCTGATCCAAGGTCTCTCTCCCTTCCCCGTCTACCTTACATCGTGTTTTTGTTGACAGGGGATCGTCACACAGCAGCAATTCTGATACACTGTCTGTGACTACCCCAGTGCTGTTCCTCTGCCGCATTCCACCCCTTCTGATGCAACTTCCTGTTTGGAATGCAGCAGAGGAACAGCACTGGGGTAGTCACAGGCAGCGTATCAGATTTGATGCCACGCTGACGATCCCCAGTCAACAAAAATACGATGTAAGATTACCGCCAGGCACACCCATTCCCTGCCCTGCGCTAGAAATTTTCATTTTCTAGCATGGGAAATGGTGCATGGCAAAAGCAGGGCGTCTGGACGTGACCAGTGGTAGTGCTGTTTTGCTGCATGCTACCTGCACGGTAGCTCTACTACTGTTTAGTAAAAGGGCCCCTTACTGAATATTATTATATGCTGTTACAGTTTTGCAGTTTTATCCTGATACTAAGGTGCATGATAGTTGATATGTATCACCAGTTTGATATATTGAACACATGCACTTTATAGTGAGCACTTTTCCCTTATTTAACATATTTTTGACACTATGTTTGAGTGAGATTTTATCGAGTTGGTTTTATTATTTTGCTGTATTTATGTCTTCACATTTTTTAGTTTGATGACATGGGAAATGTCAATGACATATCCCAGGTCACTGCATGTCATTAGCAAACAAAATAAGCATGAAAAAAAAACATTGAGGGGCATAATCGAAAGGGACGCCCAAGTTTTGTTGAGGACGTCTTCGCAATACATCCCAATGAGGGGCGGGGAAACCTGTATTATCGAAACAATGGACATCCATCTTTCGTTTCGATAATACGGTCGGGGACGCCCAAATCTTGACATTTAGGTGGTCCTTACAGATGGTTGTCTCTAGACTTGGTCGTTTCTGATTTTTGGCGATAATGGAAACCAAGGATGCCCATCTCAGAAATGACCAAATGCAAGCCCTTTGGTCGTGGGAGGAGCCAGCATTCATAGTGCACTGGTCCCCCTGACATGCCAGAACACCAACCGGGCACCCTAGGGGACACTGCAGTGGACTTCATATATTGCTCCCAGGTACATAGCTCCCTTACCTTGTGTGCTGAGCCCCCAAAACCCACTACCCACAACTGTACACCACTACCATAGCCCTTACGGGTGAAGGGGGGCACCTAGATGTGGGTACAGTGGGTTTCTGGTGGGTTTTGGAAGGCTCACATTTACCACCACAAGTGTAACAGGTAGGGAGGGATGGGCCTGGGTCCGCCTGCCTGAAGTGCACTGCACCCACTAAAACTGCTCCAGGGACCTGCATACTGCTGTGATGGAGCTGAGTATGACATTTGAGGCTGGCACAAAATATTTTGAAAGATTTTTTTTTGAGGGTGGGAAGGGTTAGTGACCACTGGGGGTAAGGGGCTCATCCCCGATTCTCTCCTTAGAGCACTCAGGGAAAAGGGGAAGCCACTCAAAGGAATACTCTAGGCTGTACCATACAGCATTCAGAGAAAGGGTAAAGGAAAACCACCTATAGGAATACAAAAGGCTGTGCCACAGAATCAAAAAACAGACACTAGAAACAAGGGGAAGGTCAAGCAAACAGGGAAAGCTGCCTTTACATACACATCAGAAAGAAGCAGGGCTTACACTGCAGTCAAAGGTATAAAGCATACAAAGGAAAACAATGTTCTTACCAGAACTCAGCCAGTAAACACAGCCAGGTAGGGAAGGGAAGGGAAGGGAAAGGCTGCACGGGAGCAAGGTAATCAATGAAAGCAGCTAGGCTGTGAAGGCAAAGTAATCAAGAAATGCAGCTGGGCTGGCAACAACCAGCTCTCTGAACAGTGAAAGATAAGAAGGAAACCACACAAGGAAACAAAACAGGTTTAAGCTAGAGAGCCTAGAAACAAGAAAGGAATCTATTTAGATTCAGACCAGAACCACACACAGAACAGGACTTTGCTTGAGGAGCAAAGTTAACAAACATGTAATCCATAAAGGTTAAAACCAGAACACACAAAGAAACAGAAGAGGGCTTCGCTTGAGAGCAAACCAAAACCACTTGCTCAGGGCTGTGCCCAAAGGCATAGCAGAACAAGAGGACCACTTCCCCCACAATCAAACAACAGTACAACAAGAAAAAGGAAAATAGACTGTTGCAAAGGCCACACAGGAAAGCTCCCAGGGTCCTTATAAAGGAGTAGGCTGATGGTGTCACAAGTAGGAAATGAAGCAGAAGCAGGGAGACCATAGCGAGGCTTGGCTAACAGGAAGAACAACAGGAAAAAAGGCAGACAGGAGAGGTCACAGAGCTAGATACAAAGAAACAGTAGGTCTGAACATAAGGGCATGGGCACGGCTACAACCGTGACAGTTTTTAAAGAGGGAAAGAGATAGAATATACAGTGGTGTACTGGAGCTGGCTCGCACAGGCTCGCAAGAGCCGGTTGTTAGTTTTTTAAGAATTTTGGGAGCTGGTTGTTAAAGTACCTACTTTAACAACTGGCTCCCAAAATTTAGGCTTGTTGTGCCTCTTCTTGATGTCCTCCTTCCCTGTGGCTCGCTCAGCATGTCTCTCCACCTCCCCGCTACCTGATGCAGTTCCTGCTCCTCTTCTTGCAGCAATTTTTTTTAAGTGGTGCCAGCCGGCACTGCAGGCACAGTCAGAAAAAGCAGGTTGCTTCAGCCAATCCTGGAGACTTTTCTTCAGCCTGTCCCGCTCCCTCCCTCCACATGCATTCTGGTATTTCTCTCCCTTCCCTCTCGCGATCTGGTCTCTGAAACCTTCCTGTGCCCGCCTCCAGCACTGCAATCTTCTGACTTAGCAGCAATGGAGATCAAAGTAGCCTCCCATCCATCCTGCAAGCCCTAGAAGCTTTCCCTCTGCGTAACTTCCTGTTCCTGAGGTGGGGCTCTAGTGAGGAAAACTTTTGTTTGCTTTCAAAGTTCCAATCTTGACAGGAAAGTTAAAGACCCGCGGCACCGCATGCGCTACTTCCTCAGGAAGCTGCAGCCTGCACCCCAGAGAGAGAGAGGACCGAGGAGGTTTATATTTGAGGGGCTGGAACTGCTAGAGAAAGTAGCAGTATGTAGAGTCAGGGTCCCGCCGAATGGAGAAGGCACCAAGAGAAAGGAAAGATACTGCATGATGATGCGTGGGAAGGGGAGAGACAGAGGGGTGAGAGAGGTAAAAGGGATATAAATGAGGGAAGGAATGTTGGACTGGAGAGACTCAAGATAATGGCAATACTTGATTGGGGTGAGAGAAAGAGAAAGAAGTGGACTTGTGCAAGAGATGGAATGGAAGAGAGAGAGATAGAAGCAATACTGAATGAGGGATGGGAGAGAGACAATAAATGCTGGATTGGGGGGAGAGAGATAGGTGCATACTGCATAAGAGAGAAGGGAGAGATGGAACAATGCTAGATGGTGGGAGAGAGAAAAAGATGGGAGGAGAGAGAAAGAAAGGCAATGCTGGGTGGGATAGAGAGAGAAAGGAGAGCAATCATGCATAGGAAGGAGAGAGATAGAGAGATGCTGGTGTGGAGAGAGAGACAGTGGCATTGCTGCATGCCAGAAGTAGAGATAGACAGGGGCAATGGTGGATGGTGGGGGTAGAGAGAGAGAAAATGCTGGATGTTGGGGGCATGGAGGTACAAAGAGCCTGGATATCAGGGGTTAGAAGGTAAGGAGAGATTAGCTGGCAGGGAGGAGAGAGGAAAGCTTTAGTAAAAAAAAAACTGAGGAATAAGGAATGGGAATGGGGGGCTGGGATGAAGGGAAAAGATGGAAAACTGTAGGTGGACACAGTAAAAAGAGGGAGAGTGAAGACTGGATAATAAAAATTAATGAAATCTGAATGGATAGAGCAGCAGCAAAAAATGGAAGAAAGCTGAAAGGAACAAACCAAAATTGAAGCTGGACGTAGTGCAGAAGGTAAAGAAGACAGGAGGAGAGTGATAATGGCAGATGGACAGGAGATTCTTTGAAAGAGTTACGAAAAGATAGAAGAAGGCAGAAACCAGACAACAAAGGTAGAAAAAACTTTTGTTTTTAATTTAGGATTAACCCTGTTTACAAAGCTGCGCTAGTGGCTGGATGTGCATATGTTACTTTTGTGAGCTAGTGGGGTTATAGTGAACTAGATTAGCTCTATAGGTCCTGAGTGATTTTTGTAGGTTTTGTATTACAGGTAATTCAATATGCTTGGGACGAGTTCATACAAAGTTAATTATGAACATGGCATTTGATTTGGGCTATAAAGATTTGTTGTTTAATGGGAGCTCTGAGATGAGGGGGGAAGGAGAGAGAGTAATGCATTACCCTCCCCCCCCCCATCCATCTCTGCGCCCTCCCCCGCAGGCCCCTCCCCTAAATTGCAGGGCAGGGAGAGAGCCTGTTGTTAAAAATTTACCAGCACACCTCTGGAAATATACTGTCTTTCTGTGGTTACAATCAAAGTGGTTTACATATTTATATCTAGGTACTTATTTTATACTGGGACATTGGAGGGTTAAGTGACTTGCCCTGAGACACAAGGAGCTACAGAGGGAATCAACCTTGGTTCCCCTGGTTTTCAGCCCACTGCACTGACCATTAGGCTATTCCTTCACTCTCAGACTACTCCTCCATTCCACTATAAGAAACATCAGTATGGTAATGATCTCTTTAGTGGAGCATTTTTAAAGTTCCAAATGTGGTGGATCAAACCCCATAACTGCATGATTGATTAGGCATTAATGGGTTGTTTTGGGGGTTTTTTTTTACCACTGCAGTTTTTGCTAGCTGTTATTTCTGGACTTTCTACAGGCTGCAATATATTTTACTAGTATACCGTCAGGACTGGCTTAACAGGCTGTTGCACATGAGCTTCTCAGATCATAAAGGATTCACGGGATAAAACATATGTTAGTCCAACAGAATTATCACTACCTGCAAACAATTCATTTTAACACTAAGACCAGATGGCTGCTAGAATGCATCCTCATTTACTATGAATTTTATAACAAAAATGAAAAATCCCTTTATCAGGGCTTTAACTCTGTTTTCCCAGTTCTAAGAACAAATAAGTGAGATTGGAATTATTCTAGGCCTTATAGAAACAATGTGCTAATCTCAGGTGCTGAAGCAGATGCAAAGTAAAAGTGCTAATTGTTTCTGTGTGTTGGACAACTGGAAAAGCAGTCTCTGATTTGGAAACTGCATTTTAGTGGAAACTGGTGTCAAATCATACATTTCAGGTACAAAAATCTATTTACCACTTATCAACTAGGAGAGTAAAAATTAGCAACTACCACACAGAAAAGGGACATAGGAATGACTGTTTTCTTCCTTTCCCTTAGAAGAACAGATTTCTGTATGGAACACCACCCTTAGAGCATCACTGGATAAACTTTATCCATATTTATATTGACATTCCACACGTCATGGTTCTCAAACCTGTATCACCCTGGTCTTCATCTCTTAAAGTAACTCACTTTGATTTTAAAGCGGGATCTAAAATCCATGGAAATAAATAAATAGAGTGTCATCTTTGGTTGAGCTGAGCGCCTTTGGCGAAAAAATCCTTCAGCTTTAACACAAGGTCTTAAGCACAATCAACGCTTTACAAATAAAATATTGCAAAACCTAAATGTTGCATATTTGTCTAACCTTTATAGTATGGCAGATGCAACTTATTAACCATCTTCATCATCAGTACAATGTCAGCTCTCTGCTGAAGACTCTTGCTGTTGGCTTCTCTAAAAAAAAAAAAAACATCACAAGTTTCTAACCTTTCCCCACTTCTGTACCACATCACTATCTCCCCCTCCCTTCCTCCCTTTCATTTCTTATTCTTTGGTTCCTTTAGCTTCTTTTCTTCAGTTAATTGTCCTTCTGCATCTCATCTTGTCGTCCTTTTAATGACGCACTACCTGCTTTTCTGTTAGTGCAGTTCATCCATCACTCTACCTTTCTTTAGTCTATATACAGAAAGCTACAATGTAGTAAATTTAAAACAAATCAGAGAAAATGTTTCTTCACTCAACGGGTACTAACTCTGGAATTCGTTGCCAGAGAATGGGTAAAGGTGGTTAGCTTAGCGGAGTTTAAAAAAGGTTTGGACAGCTTCCTAAAGGAAAAGTCCATAGACCGTTGTTAAATAGACTTGGGGAAAATCCCCTATTTCTGGGGTAAGCAGTATAGAATGTTTGTACTTTTTTGGGATCTTGCCAGGTATTTGGACCTGGATTGGCCACTGTTGGAAACAGGATGCTGGGCTCGATGGACCTTGGTCTTTCCCAGTATGGCAATACTTATGTAAGCTTGTCCTCTGGGGTCTTCCTGGCCTCATGGAAACAAGCTGTCATACAGCCCCTCATTAAAGATCCTAAGGGTGACTCTTCTTTAGTCACTAATTACAACCCCTTTTTCCCTTTGTATCTAAAATAGTAGAAAAACTTGTTGCTGGTCAGTTGTCTGATTTTTTTAGATCAAACCAATCTTTACATCCCTTTCACCCTTAGCACTCCACTGAACATACACTTCTCAGGTTAGTCAATTATGTGAAATTAATTCTTGACGGTGATAGAGATGTCATTGTATTTTCCTTTGACATGTCTGCCGCTTTTGACATGGTCGATCCTTCTATTTTACTTCAGCGTCTCAGGGACCTTAACAACTCAGGTCTTGCCCTGCATTGGTTTCACTCATTGTACTGGTCACTCTTTTGTGATTTATCATTCTGGCACAACTTCTTCGCCACAGTCTTTACACTCAGGTGTCCCACAAAGTTCAATTCATAGTCTTATTTTATTTAGCATCTTTCTTGCTCCTTTGATTCTTCTTCTTCTTCAAACATTGAGGTTTTTATATTTTTTTATCTATGCAGATGGTATTCAGTAGCAAATTGGATACTGTTGCTGATTGGCTTTTTGAAAATAAATTGCAGTTGAATCCTTCTAAATCTGTTGCAGTGTTATTCTCTGCACATTCATCTTCTGTTTCTCTTCCTTTTTGAACTATTATTGGTATTCCCATTCCATACAGGTCTTCTACTAAAATTCTTGGCGTCATCATTGACAATTCTTTGTCCTTTTCTTCTCATATTCTAAGTAGTTTCTTCTTTGGTTTTTTTTCTCAATTTTCAGACAGCTACACTCTATCCATTCTTTCTTAGAACCTTCTTTGTTGCATGTTTTTTTGCATGCCTTAGTTTTATCTAAACTGGATTATTGCAATTCACTACTCGCTGGGCTTTCTAATACCCAAATACACAGACTTCAACTGGCTCAGAACACTGCTGTAAATCTATTACAACCAGAAGAAATACGATCATGTTACCCCACTTCTTATAAGTGGAACATTGGCCTCCAGTTGTGTATTGGATCGCTTACAAACTTCTTGTCCTTGGCCATCAGCTTCAATCATTTGGTTGTCCAACTTTTTCTGGCTTCCCTTCTTAGCCCATATTCAACTAGCAGGGTCCTTTGCTCATCTAAATCGATGTCTCTTATCTGCCCCTTCTTTTAGGCAGTTGCATTTGGATACCAACAGAATTTCATGTTTCAATGTAGTAGTTCCTACCCTGTGGAATATGCTTCCACTTTACCTTCAGCTTGAATCTTCCTTTGCTAAATTCAACTGAAAGCATGTTATTTATCTCTGTCTTTCCCAAATGCATCCTGGGAATAATTTCTTACCCCCCCCCCCCCCCCATACTAAGCTGTATGCTAATGCTGACACAGCCCATTCACTTTGAATGGGCTATGTCGGCATTGCTGGGCTGCAGCCACTAGAACGGCTTTGTAAACAGGGAGGTTAGTCTCCTCGTCATATCTTTTTGGACCAGTGTCTCTGGTTGCATTTGATCCCTTCCTTCTGTGTTTTTCCTTTCCCTTCTTTCCTGATATTTGAATTACAACTTCCCCTCCCCTGCTTTTCTTTTGTGTATGTTTGCTTTTACTGTCAGTAGGGTTTTATTGCTATTGTTTTTATGTTTTGTCAAGTTTCCCCTTCCCTTATATTTTAATTACTTTGTAAACTGCTTAGCTTTTTGCTATATTTGCAATATGTCAAATAAACTGGACTTGGACTTCGCAGCTACCACAGGAGTAATTGGTTTGGAGGACTTGAAGTTTGCCAATGTGATGGTAATAAACTCAGATTATGTAAGCAGAGCTGTTACTGGTAGGAATTTTGCCCTTGTATAGGTCACTGGTAAGATTCTCTCTCATGTAGTATGTTCAGTTTGGCACCCTCCTCCCACCCTCAAATTGTCTGGTTGTGTTTGCCTATTCTATCACAACAAACACTACCTCCAGGTATCCCTCACCCTCCCTTGCTTGTCCAAAAAACCTTGCTTGTTAAGGTGTTGCTGATCATCATCTTCTCTGATAATAGGCACTTCCAGACATCTTCCACTTTCAATAGAGAAGTATCACATCCCTGTGAGACAGGCTGCCTCTCTCTGATTTCTTATTGTGACTCCTTGCCCTGGGCTGGCCTGGAGTTTATTTTTCAGTAGACGATGCTACCCTCTTGTGTTTTTGTTGAAGCCTGTTAGATATTTGGATGCTTCTAAAATCTATTCTTAGACCACACCTTAGTAAGGGCATTCAGAGGATAGAAATAGTTTAAATAAGTGCTATCAACATGGTACAGAGAGGCTTAAGAAACATAATGCACTTTCTGGAAGAGAACAGGGAGTGGAGGATATAATGGAAGTATTCAAATGTCTAACAGGCTTCAACAAAAACAAGAGTGTAGCATCTTCCACAGGAAAATAAGCTCAAGGACAAGGAGTCATAATGCAAAAATGGCCTAAGGCTGACAGAGAATGTGAGATTTATTGAAAGCCTGGAATTGCTTATCATCAGAGGAGATAATGACCAGCACTGTAACAGGCTACAAGCATTCACTGGCAAGACTAGGCAGTTGACTAAGGCAGCAACTTTGAGGGGGACATAAAAAAGTACACTGTAGCTGCAGTGAAAGCAAATAGAACCATCAGGACTGAAGCAGTGGCCAGGGTGGTGGACTTTGGTCCTGAGGAACTGAGTTCAATTCCCACTTCAGGCACAGGCAGCTCCTTGTGACTCTGGGCAAGTCACTTAACCCTCCATTGCCCCATGTAAGCCACATTGATCCTGCCATGAGTGGGAAAGTGTGGGGTACAAATGTAACAAAAAAAAAAACCCATCAGCCTGTATTGTTTTGCACCAGGAGAATGGGAATCTCCAAATAGCCCATCTTGCCTTTGAAAATTGCTCTCATTTCATACATACTAAATAAAGTTTAATATTTAATTGTATAATGTTCAATTGTTCATTTTTACAGGATTGTTCTGGGAGGTGTGGCATTGAGGTGATCAGAATTAATGAAGTTAATTGAGGGGGGAACACAAGGATTCACCTAAGCTACCCAACCCCCTTGCACTGGTCCTGTTCTTGGGGCAAATAAAGAGGACACTGGTATAAGTAAGGAAGGGTAAGGGATACCAGGAGATAGTGACAGAATAGGCAGGCACAACCCGTCAGTCTCAGAGAGGGGGGCAAATAGTTCTTAAATGCTGAACACTCCTATTACTTATGTTGCTTCCTTAATTTGCCTACTTTCAGCCTCACGTAAACTTTTTTTCCCAGCACTACACTCTTGCCCCTTGAGTATTATTTCTTTAAGTGAAGCATCACAATAACCCTTGATATATCCCCTCACACTTTGAGGTTATACCTAGTAATGTCCTTATGTCTCTCATTATAGAATTCATGGTATAGAATGTAGCTGTGGCATCTCTTCTCTGGAGTCTATTTTGTCTATATCCATTTGGAAATGCTATTTCCCGAGCTGAATACAGTTCTGTACCAGGCATCAGCAACCTTTCAGATGTATTTCATAAACAGATGCAAGAAAACACTTTTTCAGTCTGAAAGTGAAAAGCTTTTTAGTCAATGGATGTTCTGTGGGCAGAATCTAATTGCTCTTTAAAACAGACATGTTCACAGGATGTATCAAGATCTATTGAATTTCTTTAAGAAATAGTTACTTCATGCAACAGAGCAGAGCTGCAGGCTGAAGGCATCCCTAATAAAATGCATTAAGATCTGAAAATATAAGCTTGCTTTCTCAACCAAATCAAAACAAGATTGCAATAATCTTACTTTGATATTAACATTCTTATGGGGAAGTAAACAACCCCCCCACCCAGCATTCTGTATACACCAATATAACAAAATGTAAGACTCCTTTTGCCTTATAACTTGAGAAATCCAGGGGCCAAGATGACTGTTGAATGGGTGCACCTCTCTTTAAATCCATAGTTCCTCCATGTGTGGACTCTATGCAGCAACTGGCAAGTGACAGAGTCATAAATCTAGCCTACCTCCATTCTTGTGGCTTGTATAGATGCGTATCACTCATTTTGTTATAGCAGGCAAGGAAGAAGAGCTTCAAAGATCCAGAGACATGGGCTCCCTTTAGGCCGAGAGATTTGGCAACGTGATGCCCAGAGCATAAGTACATAAGTATTGCCATACTGGGAAAGACCAAAGGTCCATCAAGCCCAGCATCCTGTTTCCAATAGTGGCCAATCCAGGTCACAAATACCTGGCAAGATCCCGAAAAAGTACAAAACATTCTATACTGCTTATCCCAGAAATAGTGGATTTTCCGCAAGTCCATTTAAAAATGGACTATGGACTTTTTCTTTAGGAAGCCGTCCAAACCTTTTTAAAACCCTGCTAATCTAACCACCTTTACCATATTCTCTGGCAACGAATTCCAGAGTTTAATTACATGTTGAGTGAAGAAAAGGTTTCTCCGATTCGTTTTAAATTTACTACATTGTAGCTTCATCGCATGCCCCCTAGTCCTAGTATTTTTGGAAAACGTAAACTGACACTTCACATCTACCTGTTTCACTCCACTCATTATTTTATAGACCTCTATCATATCTCCCCTCAGCCGCCTTTTCTCCAAGCTGAAGAGCCCTAGCCACTTTAGCCTTTCCTCATAGAGAAGTCGTCCCATCCCTTTTATAATTTTTGTCGCCCTTCTCTGCACCTTTTCTAATTCTACTATATCTTTTTTGAGATGTGGTGACCAGAATTGAACACAATATTCGAGGTGCGGTCACACCATGGAGCGATACAAAGGCATTATAACATCCTCATTTTTGTTTTCCATTCCTTTCCTAATAATACCTAACATCCTATTTGCTTTCTTAGCCACAGCAGCACACTGAGCAGAAGGTTTCAACGTATCATCAACGGCGACACCTAGATCCCTTTCTTGGTCCGTGACTCCTAACGTGGAACCTTGCATGACGTAGCTATAATTCGGGTCCTCTTTCTCACATGCATCACTTTGCACTTGCTCACATTAAACGTCATCTGCCATCTCACAACCAATGAGGGAAGAGACCTCAGTATTTCTATTCTGCAACTCCTGAGGGAGACAACCAGGGGTGTAGCCAGCCCTCCAATTGGGGGGATGCTCAGGAGTGGACTGGGAGAGCAACACATTGCTGCCTCATCCGCCCTCCCTCCCCCCTCCCCCGGTCAAACATACCTTTGCTGGCGGGGATGCCGAGGCCCCACCACTCAAATAAATACAGTGCTGCTGCTCCCCTCCTCCTTGCACTTCTTCCTTAAGATAGAAGTTGGCATGTGCTTTCAGCCACCCACACCGGGACTTCTTGTGCCTGTGTGAGAAGTCTCAGCATTGTGGGCTGAAGGCACACTGCCAACTTCTGCCTTAAGGACACAGCTCAAGGAGAAGGGGAGAGGAGGCACTGAATCTATTTGCTTGGTGAGGCTTTGACATCGCTGCCAGCAAAAGTAAAGGGATGCTGCAGTTCTGGAGGGGGCCTGAGCCCACTGGAAACAACAGCAACTGAATTGTCTGTGTTCCCCAGATCTGTGCTGGTAGTGGTGAATAGAGTTCAGGCTCAGACCTGGGGAGTTGAACTAACATTGTCACAGTTTCTAACCATGGGACAGGGGCTTGCTGTGCTCTTGATATTTGTAATGGCCACTCAAGAGAAACCTTCTTTGTGACTCTAGACTCTGTCTGGAACTCTATTGGAATGGAAACAATTTTAGTCAGTTGGTTTGATAGGAGCATGCTGGTGGATTAAAAAAAAAAACTTGGGGTTGGAAAACATAGAATATTAGATTGGAGAACTTCAGAAATGTGATTCAGCCTTGATGGAAAAGCAAACTGTTATAAACCATAAACTTGAAGCTTCTGAAAACTTTAGGCTGAATCCAAGATTACTCTATTCTTCTAAAGCTGAGAGTTTGTCCTCTGTGGAAATGTTCTTTCAGACTCCATCCCTCATATTACTCAGGCTTTCTATATGTCATTTTGGTCCTCTCACAAGGGCAGGACAGGAGGTCATTTTAGTCAAGGAGCTAATTCTGAAATGCTTTAATTAAAATGCAGAACTCTGAGCATAACACATGCTAAGCCATGTAAATGATATTGCCAATGCCTTTTCCATTTCTAGTGGTGTCACTTTAGATAGCTGCCACTACAGTCTGGAGTGGCCCATGAAGGTTCCAGATACTATGGTCCTCATTTTCAAAGATGGACATCTAAAAAGAGTAAAAAAATGTCAATCTGCCGAAAACATCTAAACAGCAATTTAGGAAAGGCAGAATGTGGACGTTTTATACTGCAGAGCATACAAATAGCAAGGGGGCATGTTGGAGGCATGTTTTGAGCGGGCCCAAAATTAGGACATCTTTCAGTGAAAATGAGACGAGCAACGTCCAAGTCAAAAAAGGAGGACATTTTTATCTAGTTCAGTTTCAATCACTTCCAAGTTACAAAACGTTGCTCTGATTCAGCAGCTGACCACAGGAGGGATTAGGCTATGACCCCCTCATGAATCTCCCAATGGTTGCTGCCCACTCTCTCTCCTTAAAGTGAAATTGAAAGGGAATACCTGGCTTTATGACAGTATTAGATATTATAGACACTCTGAGAATAATAGAAAACAGGTCTGAGGAGTAGCCTAGGGGTTAGTGCAGTGAACTGTAAACCAAGGAACCCAAGTTCAATTCCCAATTCAGTTCTCTTCCCCCCTCCTTTAAATTGTGAGCCCTGCAGAAACAGAGATATATCTACTGTATCTAAATAGTTATGACACCTGCAAGCGTGAAGGCTATTGAGGTGGTGTACAGTCAGGTATTTCCCTGTTCCTGGAGGGCTCACCATTTAAAATAACAGAGTTGCAGTAGAATATGAAGCAGGGTGTCCTGTATTAAAGTCCACTGCACTGACCACTAGGCTGCCTCTATGCTCTTAGGGAGATCTGTGTGGCCATTTTAGTACAAATGCTGCCAGATAGACTTCCTT
This sequence comes from Microcaecilia unicolor, assembly GCF_901765095.1. NCBI lineage: Eukaryota > Metazoa > Chordata > Amphibia > Gymnophiona > Siphonopidae > Microcaecilia > Microcaecilia unicolor. Next base: position 319,678,369 of record NC_044031.1, on the reverse strand, counting down.
GTCCATAGTTTCTTGGCATTTATAATTTGCACGTTTTATTTTGGAAAATGGCTGTTCATTTTGGACATTCTCAAGTATTTTTGAACAGGAAACCCTGATGTTTTTCTTATTTGAAAATGGCTGTGAGATTTATTTTTTGTGTCACTTAGATGCCATGTTGAAAATGCCCCTCCATGTGACCAGCTGGGTATCAGGTACAATAGAGCTACTCCAACATTCTCTAGCAAAAGTACTTGAAAGAGCTGGAAGAATGGGGGAAGGGGGCAATGACGTAGCTAGGACTGAATGGGTTTTGGATGAAAAAATTAAGATGGGCCCGCTATAACACTCTGAGGCTTATTTTCGAAAGAGAAAAACGCCCAAATTCCGACCTAAATCGGGAGATGGACGTCTTTCTCTTGTGGGTGCCCAAATCGGTATAATCGAAAGCCGATTTTGGGCGTTTCCAACTGCACTCCGTTGCGGGAACGCATAAAGTTGACGGGGGCGTGTCGGAGGTGTGGTGAAGGCGGGACTGAGGCGTGATTATCGGCTGAGCAGAGATGTGCGTGCTCGGCCGATAATGGAAAAAAGAAAGGCGTTTTCAGAGAGAATTTAGGTCACTTTTGTTGGACCCGTTTTTTTCACGAACAGGTCCCAAAAAAGTGCCCTAAATGACCAGATGACCACCGAAGGGAACCGGGGATGACCTCCCCTGACTCCCCCAGTGGTCACTAACCCCCTCCCACCAAAAAAAATGAATGTTAAACACTTTTTTTCCAATTTGTAAGCCAGCCTCAAATGTCATCCCCAGCTCCATGACAGCAGTATGCAGGTCCCCGAAGTAATTTTAGTTTAGTTAGTGCTGTGCGGGACCCATGCAGAGAGGAAAAATCGGAAGAAAAAAAAAAAAAACAAGCAAGTGCAGTCAGGGACGTCTAAATTACCAGGATAGTAAAAGGGGGAAATCGAACCAGCAACCTTCTGATTACAAGCTCAGTGCTCTAGCCAGTGAGCCACATTATTCAGGTGCTTAGATGTCCTTCCCTTTCCATTAAGTCCCTCCAAGTTTCTGTCAGCCAATCACCGCTGTTTAGCTGACACAGATGTCAGCTAAATGAGCTGTGATTGGCTGACAGAAACTTGGAGAGACTTAATGGAAAGGGAAGGATGTCTAATCAGTGGTGCACTGGCTAGAGCACTGAGCTTGAAATCAAAAGGTTGCTGGTTCAATTCCCCCTTTTACTATCTTTTAATTTGGACGTCCCTGACTGCACTTGCTTGCTTGTTTTTTTTTTTTTCTTCCGATTTTTCCTCTCTGCATGGGTCCCGCGCAGCACCAACTAAAGTAAAATTGCTCTGGGGACCTGCATACTACTGTCATGGAGCTAGGTATGATATTTGAGGCTGGCATAGAGGCATCTCAGGGGGACCAGTGCACTACGAATGCTGGCCCCTCCCACGACCAAATGCCTTGGATTTGGTCATTTTTGAGCTGGGATGCTTCGGTTTCGATTATCGCTAAAAAACAAAAACGCCCAGCTCAAAAAACGCCCTAATCCAATGTATTTTCGAAAAAGAAGATGGACGTCCATTTTTTTCGAAAATACAGTTCGGCCCGCCCCTTCACGGACCCGTTCTCAGAGATGGACGTTTTTACAAATGGGCGTTCGCGTTCGATCATGCCCCTCTCTCTCTTCCAAAGTAGTGGGGATGGGGTAGGAGGGAGAATCCTTCAGAACTCCAGTAAACAACCCTGCAAAAACCTATATAGAAAACTTGTCATAGTAACTAAATAGATACTGAAATGCAAGATATCATCAGAGATTCATATTTCCCAAAGCTGACATATGTGACCATCTCTGGGAAAAGGTGGCTGAAGTCACCAGAAGTATGAGGTTTTAATGAATTCTGTTACAGCAAACAATTTATAATACAACAGTTCCAAATCCGATCCTTTTTCGTGAAAAAATTGAAAAGTTACAGAAATTCAAACATGTAGCTTTTTCAGATGGCATATGCTTATGTTAGCGCTTTAGAAATGTTTAGTAATAGTATTCCAGACTTGATATACTGCCTTTCTGTAGATACAGTCAAAGCAGTTTACATATACTATGGACTCACAACCTAAGTTTATGGATCCATGATATGTAAATCAGCCACTCTCAACATTTTGGATCCTCTATTTTAGTCACCTTTTCCCAGAGAGAGTCACATATTACGTGGAGGGGCATAATCGAATGGGGCGCCCAAGTTTTCCTGAGGATGACCTCGCAGGACGTCCCGGTGAATGGGCGGGGAACCCGTATTATCAAAACAAGATGGGTATCCATCTTTTGTTTCAATAATACGGTCGGGGACACCCAAATCTAAACATTTAGGTCGACCTTAGAGATGGTCGTCCTTAGAGATGGTCGTCCCCATTTTTTGGCGATAATGAAAACCGAGGACGCCCATCTCAGAAACCACCAAATCCAAGACATTTGGTCATGGAAGGAGCCAGCATTCGTAGTGCACTGGTCCCCCTGACATGCCAGGACACCAACCTAAAATCCACTACCCACAACTGTACACCACTACCATAGCACTTATGGGTGGAGGGGCACCTAGATGTGAGTACAGTGGGTTTGTGGTGGGTTTTGGAGGGCTCACTGTTTCCTCCACAAACGTAACAGGTGGGGGGGGGGATGGGCCTGGGTCCACCTGCCTGAAGTGCACTGCACCCACTAAAACTGCTCCAGAGACCTGCATACTGCTGTGATGAGCTGAGTATGACATCTGAGGCTGTCAAAAAATATTTTGAAAGATGTTTTTTGAGGGTGGGAGGGGGTTAGTGACCACTGGGGGAGTAAGGGGAGGTCATCCCCGATTCTCTCCGATGTTCATCTGTGCCTTGGTCGTAAGAAAAACAGGACCAGGTAAAGTTGTCCAAGTGCTCGTCAGGGACACCCTCTTTTTTTTTCCATTATGGGTCAAGGACGTCCATGTGTTAGTCACAGCCAAGTCCTGCCTTCGCTATGCCTCCGATACGCTCCCTTGAACTTTGGCCGTCCCTGCGACGGAAAGCAGTTGGGGACGTCCAAAATCAGCTTTTGATTATACCGATTTGGACGACCCTGTGAGGACGCCCATCTTCTGATTTGTGTCAAAAGATGGGCATCCTTCACTTTCGAAAATGAGCCTGATAGTGTCCCTGTCCCTCCATCCATGCCCAGCATCTCTTTTCTGTGTTCCTGTCCCTCCCTATATCCAGCTTCTCCCCTCTATCTTCTTTTTCCCCTGCACCCCCCCCCCCCCGCACCTAATCCCCACTTCCTTCCTCCCCATGGTCCAGCATTTCTCCTCCTGGTCCAGGCTTTTCTGTCTCTCTCTTGCTCTTTTCCCTCTTCTTCCCCCTCCCAGGTCCAGCATTTCTTCCCCTCCTCTTTGCTCCAGGTGTCTCTCTTTCTCTGTTTCTCTCTCCCTCCAGTAAGTCCAGCATCTCTCCATAACCCCAACTTTTTTTTGCATGGGTCAGACATCTTTCCAATCCCATTTCCCTGGCAGGTCACCAGCAGAGGCAGTGTTGTAAAAAGGCTGCCTCCAACTGGCTCCACCAGAGCCTTTCCTCTGCCATGTCCTGCCTCTATAATGCAACTTTCCTGTAGTGGGATGTGGCAGAGGAAAGGCTAGTGAACTGCTGGAGGGGGGAGGGGAGGAGGCTGGAGAGATACCAGACCTGCATGGGGTGGGGTGGGGGGGGGGCAAAGTAATGGAGGGATGCCAGGCTTCAGGAGAAGACAGTTCAACTGCAGGTGGCCCCTACCACTGGGCAGCCCTGGGCATTTTGCCGAGCTTGCTCAATGGTAGTTATGCCCCTGTTACAAACAAATTATAAAGGTCTATAAAATCCTGAGTGGAGTGAAAAGGTAAATGTAAATCAATTTTTTATTCATTCAGAAAGTACACAGACTAGGGGACATGCAATACAATTGCTAAGTAGTACACGTAAAACAAATAGAAGAAAATATTTTTCACATAAGCTCTGGAATCATTGCCAGAATACCTGGTAAAAGCAATTACCATAGCTGGATTTAATATTCCTGGAAGAAAAGGTAGAAATCTCTGGGGATAAGCAGCAAGGAATCTTGCTATGTTTTGGATCATGCCAGGTACTTGTGACCAGGATTGGCCACTGTTGGAAACAGGATACTGAGCTTAATAGACCTTTGGTCTGACCCAATATGGTAAATTTGGGGCAGAGAAGGCTCTAGGCAGCATTTGGGACACCAGGTTTAGTTATTTAATACCTTTCTTAATGAACCTTAAAAAATATGGTACATCACTGACACCGGCTAACATGTTACCAACGAGCATTGCCTAGCACCTAGTAAGGAGGGTCTGCCTGTCTGTACACATGAGTTTGTCACAGGAGTACATATAGAGCTAAAAAGTAGAGCCCTGGAGTAAGAACCACAGTGGGTTGGAAGTGCTTTAACAAAAGTGGCATGAAAACATGAAATACCCATGTTGACTTAGAGATGAGCAAGCTGGCAGGGACCCAGTACCACTGGCTGAAGAGCAGATTACTCCCAAAGTGACACACAGATAGGTGGGCTGACATGTATCCAAGCCCATAGATAAACACAGTGTCTCAGGCACCAGCAATTCATTGGAGACCCAACCTCCACTGGCTGAAGAGGAGATAGCTCTCAATATATTAGATTTGGACAAGAAAGATAAGAGGAAGTTGAAAGAAGAAGGTGTGGGATAGAGGACGGAATGATTGTGAGGGAAGGAACAGATTCCATCCCAAGTGGACAATTCAAGTGTGAAAGAGTGCACTACTCTCACTCACAACCCACCCACCCACTCACATACCCATTGTTACCAAGCAACTACTTATGCCAGTGGTTCCCAAACCTGGGCCTGGAGGCACCCCAGCCAGTCAGGTTTTGAGTCTATCCACAATGAATATTCATGAGATAGATTTGCATGCAGTGGAAGCAGTACATGCAAATCTCTCTCATGAATATTCACTGTAGGTAACATAGTAGATGACGGCAGAAAAAGACCTGCACGGTCCACCCAGTCTGCCCAACAAGATAAACTCACATGTGCCATTTTTTGTGTATACCTTACTTTGATTTGTACCTGTCTTTTTCAGGGCACAGACCGTATAAGTCTGCCCAGCGCTATCCCCGCCTCCCAACCACCAGCCCCGCCTTCCACCACCGGCTCTGGCACAGACCGTATAAGTCTGCCCAGCACTAGCCCCGCCTCCCAACCACCAGTCCTGCCTCCCACCACTGGCTAAGCTTCTGGGGATCCCTTCCTTCTGAGCAGGATTCCTTTATGTTTATCCCACGCATGTTTGAATTCCGTTACCGTTTTCCTCTCCACCACCTCCCGCGGGAGGGCATTCCAAGCATCCACTACTCTCTCTGTGAAAAAATACTTCCTGACATTTTTCTTGAGTCTGCCCCCCTTCAATCTCATTTCATGTCCTCTAGTTCTACCGCCTTCCCCTCTCCTGAAAATCTGATTGGCTGGGGTGCCTCCAAGACCAGGTTTGGGAACCACTGACTTATGCAATTCTACACTTGCACATACAAACCCAGGGCCAGTACTACAATTAGTTGGACTTGTCTGCCTAGGGTGGCACAATTTGGGGGATAGCGGCAGCAGCAAGGTGCTCAAGTTCATGCAACAGAAAAAAACCATGTTTGAAGGGCAGGGGGCCTTTAAGCACACATGTGCACTCAAGTGCTGCTGCCCCTTCCAATGGGAAATTTGCATTGTGGAGGACATTGTGGCCTTGAGTGCATGCCACACTGAGCTTCCTTTAAACTAGTGATGCAGGCATCGGGGAGATAGAACGGCTGTGACAGTGGCAAGCCCAGCAGAGGGAAGGGAAGAAGGGAGGTGTTAGGACAAGAGGGAAATAGGCAGGAAGGTGGAGATGGTGGACATGGTTGTGAAGAGAAGGGAAGATGCTGGACTACAGGTGGAAGTGCGGAAGAGAAGAGCCACAGAGCAGGAGAAAGGGAATAGAAAGGGAGATGCTGGACACAGAACACAGGGGGAGATAGAAAGAGAGAGAATTAGTAAGAAGCTATAACCTAGACATCCACTTTGTAACACTGATTGAAGTGTCATTGCGCTATTAGAATAAATATGTTTTGCAGCAATATTGTGCTTTTCGTTTGGGAGTTTTGTTAAAATGGCAATATAGTTGCTTCTGTGAGGGACCAAACACTTCAACCCTGTGTTTCTACTAGAGCAAGCATGTTCCACAGAGCAAACAACACATGAACTATTTTGGGGTTACAAGAGGCATATTGTGCATATGAGAAGAATTCACTAGTTTGATACTATGAGTCAACTTAAAATTATACAGTCTGAATTCCTGTTTACCCACAAAAATTAGATAAGTCCTCCTTGGGGAGATTATGTTACCTCTGTTGCACTTTTTCATTGTGTTGTCTTATGAGTTTTGTTATGTACAATTTACCAAAGACATCATTTTAATTTAACAATAATGTGGCCACTGTTAGTGCATTTGGCAAACTGAGTAACTTCAAAATGACTAGAATGACACTCCAGACGATCTACTGTCTACATTATTAGCTGTAGATTATTGAAACACTGCCCAGCAAATTAATACTTGCTGAAGAAAGCAGTGCTATAAGCCTTTAAAGGTGCCCTTGTCGCCTCTGTCACTATAAATCTCTCAGTCAGTAATGTGGGAAAACAAATCCACTTTTACAAAGCCAAGCAAATCACTTATACAGTGTCACACTAGGGAACTGGATTCTACTGGGAAAATCTGTTACCAGTTTAGGGCAGGCACCTGTAGGTTCATTGTACATTCCCAAATTATTAAATTATTATTTTGAAGTATTATAATCTAGAACATAAGAGTAGCCATACTGGGTCAGACCAATGGTCCATCTAGCCCAGTATCCTGTTTCCCAAACAGTGGCCAAGCCAGGTCACAAGTACCTGGCAGAAACCCAAGAGTTCTACTAGGCATACTGGTTCAGGAGAAACCTGCTAGTTGTTCCAAGCCACAATACTTTTTAAAGTAGTATGTTAGCTTTCAAGACCTCATAACTCTCTTCAGACATCTGAAGAAGATGATCAAATCTCAACAGATCCATTGCTACAAAATCTTTTTGGTCGGGCCTTGAAAAATATCACAACCTACAAAGATAGCAGTAAAAAGTACAATGGGTTCTAATTCTTTGTGAGGGATAACAAAAGAATGATATGTATTCAGGAATGTAAATGATGCCTCTGCATCATCCCAAAACCAATCGAGGAACCTGAAGACATAACCTGAGGATTAAACCATAGACCTTCTGCAGACTAGTGAGCAGCACTTACCACACGAGCCACCAGGCCCACCTGAAAATTGCCATCTTGGCATCTTTATTATATTTCTTTTTGTGAAAATGATTAGGATCCAAATTTTGGTGGAATACAAAGAATACACCCAAAGGAAACAAAATGATTAGGAGTCCCCAAAACTGTGCAAATACAGTTTTTGGAGATGTGAACAATTTTAAAAGCTATGTCTGTACTAAGTGACTAAACAGATGTTTATGTTCACCCATGTAAAACTAGGCCAGGATTTTATAAAAGGCTTGATGAGCACTGAGCCTTGTATAAAATACATACAATGCCAAAGTTACTTGCAGAAATGGTGCCATGGACAACAGCTAGGGTCATTCTAGAACCTGACAAGGTTACTGTCACAGTGGGAACATACACATGTATGAAATGCTATCTACATAAATCTGTCAGGATTCTACAAGCAACCATGACATATGAATGTACAGTGGTGGAAATAAGTATTTGATCCCTTGCTGATTTTGTAAGTTTGCCCACTGACAAAGACATGAGCAGCCCATAATTGAAGGGTAGGTTATTGGTAACAGTGAGAGATAGCACATCACAAATTAAATCCGGAAAATCACATTGTGGAAAGTATATGAATTTATTTGCATTCTGCAGAGGGAAATAAGTATTTAATCCCTCTGGCAAACAAGACCTAATACTTGGTGGCAAAACCCTTGTTGGCAAGCACAGCGGTCAGACGTCTTCTGTAGTTGATGATGAGGTTTGCACACATGTCAGGAGGAATTTTGGTCCACTCCTCTTTGCAGATCATCTCTAAATCATTAAGAGTTCTGGGCTGTCGCTTGGCAACTCGCAGCTTCAGCTCCCTCCATAAGTTTTCAATGGGATTAAGGTCTGGTGACTGGCTAGGCCACTCCATGACCCTAATGTGCTTCTTCCTGAGCCACTCCTTTGTTGCCTTGGCTGTATGTTTTGGGTCATTGTCGTGCTGGAAGACCCAGCCACGACCCATTTTTAAGGCCCTGGCGGAGGAAAGGAGGTTGTCACTCAGAATTGTACGGTACATGGCCCCATCCATTCTCCCATTGATGCGGTGAAGTAGTCCTGTGCCCTTAGCAGAGAAACACCCCCAAAACATAACATTTCCACCTCCATGCTTGACAGTGGGGACGGTGTTCTTTGGGTCATAGGCAGCATTTCTCTTCCTCCAAACACGGCGAGTTGAGTTCATGCCAAAGAGCTCAATTTTTGTCTCATCTGACCACAGCACCTTCTCCCAATCACTCTCGGCATCATCCAGGTGTTCACTGGCAAACTTCAGACGGGCCGTCACATGTGCCTTCCGGAGCAGGGGGACCTTGCGGGCACTGCAGGATTGCAATCCGTTATGTCGTAATGTGTTACCAATGGTTTTCGTGGTGACAGTGGTCCCAGCTGCCTTGAGATCATTGACAAGTTCCCCCCTTGTAGTTGTAGGCTGATTTCTAACCTTCCTCATGATCAAGGATACCCCACGAGGTGAGATTTTGCGTGGAGCCCCAGATCTTTGTCGATTGACAGTCATTTTGTACTTCTTCCATTTTCTTACTATGGCACCAACAGTTGTCTCCTTCTCGCCCAGCGTCTTACTGATGGTTTTGTAGCCCATTCCAGCCTTGTGCAGGTGTATGATCTTGTCCCTGACATCCTTAGACAGCTCCTTGCTCTTGGCCATTTTGTAGAGGTTAGAGTCTGACTGATTCACTGAGTCTGTGGACAGGTGTCTTTCATACAGGTGACCATTGCCGACAGCTGTCTGTCATGCAGGTAACGAGTTGATTTGGAGCATCTACCTGGTCTGTAGGGGCCAGATCTCTTACTGGTTGGTGGGGGATCAAATACTTATTTCCCTCTGCAGAATGCAAATAAATTCATATACTTTCCACAATGTGATTTTCCGGATTTAATTTGTGATGTGCTATCTCTCACTGTTACCAATAACCTACCCTTCAATTATGGGCTGCTCATGTCTTTGTCAGTGGGCAAACTTACAAAATCAGCAAGGGATCAAATACTTATTTCCACCACTGTATCTAGCACTTTCTTATACCTATAGGTGGTGATTTTGTAAACGTATAAACAGAAGAGCCAAAAGTTAAGGAGTCTTTCTCTTAAAGGCAATGTATGTCCCAGAAGTGATTACCACCATCAAGCAGTCCTCTGTGTTCCAGGTCTGACAAAACAAACCTCTTAGGGGTTATGTTTGATTTTGAGCAGTTGGAAATGCCAATGGACAAAACTTCCAAGGCATACATGAACTGCAGGTGTAACACAGAATACACATATACCTGGAAGCCAAAAAAAACCAAGCCCAGATCATGCATCTTTGAAATCTCTCGTGCTGTCATCTATGGATCAAATACTCAGCATGAGCTGAGCTCTTAAATTTATGCTCCCAAATTTGTGCTTTATCTTCATCCAGTCTTAGAAGCATAAATTTCCAGCTGAAAATTCATCTTAAGTTAGGGGCTTAAAAGTTATGTTTATAAATTCAGGCCTGCCATTCATTTGCCTAGATTTATGAGCTAATGTATGAGCCTAGTGCTGAAAACCAGTACTGAGTTTTTTGATATTTTATCATGCCCTAAATCTGCCCTTGTCCCCCCCCCCCCCCCCCCCCCCCCACACACACTTTTTATGCTCCTACATTTAGGAGTAAACATTCAGCCAGCAGCATGGGTTTTCCCACACGCTAAGGCAATAAAAATGTCCTTTTTCTATTTTCTGTATTAATCACTATGTGCTAATGTTGCCATTAGCATGGGGCCATTAATAAAAAAATTTGCATGTGAGCACTTATTGCGGTCCACCACCCATTTTGTAGGCAATAACAGCTCACATGCTATTCCTGTGTGAACCAATTAGCATACACTAATCTAGCTGTGCTAACTGATTAGCACAGGAACACCCACTCTCTGCCCCCCAGACACACTGCCTGAGTGTGTTTTGCAGTACGCCATTTTAACCTGCGTTAGGCGCATGTCAGTGTGTAACACAGCTTAGTGAAATGGGCCCCTAAGGCAGCAGCTAACGTTTCAAAATGAATATATAGGGAAGTATATTTTTCCTCCATGCCACTTGCATTTTAGATAAATGACCCTATTAAAAAAATACATTAAAGTGTTAATCCAAAAGATGCCTTTTCTTTTCATAGAACCCTATGAAAGCTGTGAACAAGTGGCAACTTGGAATTAACGCCAGCCCAAGTGGGTGCCGGTGGTAGTTCCACCCCAAGCATGCGCCATTTCTGGCACTAGCAGAGATACTGAAAAAATATTTCTATGGGGGGGGGGGGGGTTACCCAGCGGTAATCAGGCAATGTTGCGTGCTGCCCAGTTACTGCAGGAGCCCTTACAACCACCACAATGGTTGGTGATAAGTACTCCCCCCCCCCCCCCCCGAAATGGCTGTGCACAACTGCAAACTTAAAAAATGGCCATTTCATTTTTTGCCTATTTTCTCCCATCTGCGGTAAAAGGGTCCCTGGAAGGCGGCAAAAACGGCCACTAGCGCAGTGCCCCTTTTACTGCAGCTTAGTAAAAGGGCCCCCTAATGAGCAGAAAGATCATGATTTTGGCACTGGAGATTCATGCTAAAGAAACTCTTTCCTACAGGGGGCCAATATGGCGTCCCAATGAGAGATGTGTGCGAGTGCTTAGCATTGTGCTGCACCTTTATGACTATTTAATTTTTCTATAAAAGATAAATTTTACCTTTTTTTCCACCTTCAATATGCCAAGGAGGAAGGCCAAATCTAGAGAGGGCTCATCATCAGACTACTATTAACTTTGCTGGCAATTCCTTCCGATATTGAGCTTACTGGTTTTGGAGGATAGGGGAGCCTCCTTCACCCTGAGCTAGAAGTAACACTCTCCCAGAAAGACAGGGTTAGGTTGCCCTGACTGGAAGTAGAGAGTATTGCTGCAGAGCCTGCTACAGTAGGTTAAACTGAAGGAGGTGCTTGGGCAGCAAAGGGAGGAGCGATGCCAGCAGTAACAACATCGTAAATGACTCCAGAAGCTATGGAAGAAATCTCTCCTCTCCCCCCTTCCCCCCACCCCCCCAGCACTTGATACACACACTGGATGTAAACTCAGTGGGGGTAAATCTTGTGGAAATTTCAGTGGCTGTTCAACAACTAGCTAAGGTAAGCAGGTGCCCCACTGTTGTAAAGCTGGCTCAGATAACATTGTGGACTGTTCCGGCATCATTAGATGCCTCTGTTTCCGCATTGGTGAATGTTTGTTCTGGAACTTAGAGTCTCAGGAGAAATGCTTAGAAGAGTGTAAAACATAAGTTGTAGCAGTGGGGCAGAAAGTGGAGAAATTGGCAAAATAGTCTTGTAGAAGATAAGTTTGCTGTGCACAGAAAACTAAAGACATTGGAAAACAAACAGAGAGAATGGAATCCGAGAGTTCTCAATTTCCCTAAGTGATCTTTAGAACAACCAATTGATGTCTTTAAGACATATTTTCAGGAAATTTGGGGATCTAAATCAGATTTATTTCCACCTATAAATACCCCCCCCCCTCCGATATTCAGCACAATTTAACTGGCCAGGAACGGTTCTGACTATATCATGCAATATAGCCGGCTATCTGCAAATATCCAAGCGCTGTCCAGATAAGTTTAGAAAGCAAATCAGACCACATAAATAGCAGTCCTATCTTTGCCTGCTTTAAACTTAACCAGCCAGTGCTGAATATTCACCTGAGCTGGTTAAGTTTGAGCCGGCCAAAAATTTAAAAAATTCAGTGTCAGTTACCGGAAATGGCCCAGCATTGAATATCTGGAGTCAGCACCGATTGTGGCACTTATGTTGGGGAACCGAGGCCGATGGCGGACAGAATTCTCCAGTCTGTGTCCTGCAAATGGCAAAAAAAAAAAAAACCAGGTAAAGCTTTGGCAACTCCATTGTTATAGATCACTTTATTGTAGCGTGCTGCGAGTGAAGGTGCTGTGCACATCAGGGGGGAGGGAAAAACATCTTGACTGTAAGTTGAATACTGTCAGTAATATTTGGGGATTATATTTTTGGCTGCCTATATGGTTGGCATGGTGGAGACTTGACAACCAGCATTTAAGCATGGGTGACTGGCAGGGGCGTAGCTAGGTGGGGCCACGGGGGCATGGGCCCCCGCAGATTTAGCCCTGGTCCCCCTGCTTTCACCCCCCCCCCCCGCCGCTGACCCTTCCCCGCCACATTCGACCCCTCCCTGTCCCACCGTCAAGTACCTTTGCTGGTGGAGGTCCCCAACCCCCGCCAGCCGAAGTCCCGTTCAGCGCTGGTCTCCGAGTCCGGCGCGTTCGCTGATCTGGATTCTGTTTCTGTGAGTCCTGACGTCCTGCACGTTCCTACGTGCAGGATGTCAAGACTCACCGAAACAGAATCCAGATCAGCAACGTGCCAGAGACCGGCGCTGAAGAGGACTTCGGCTGGCGGGTGATGGGGACCCCCACCAGCAAAGGTACCTGGCGGCGGGAGGAGTGTCAAAAGGGACGAGGGAGAAGCGGTGGCGCCAGGGGGGGGTAAAAAGTGGGTGGGGAGGTTGGTGGTACCGGGGGGGGGGGAGCTAAAATGTGCCCCTCACCTCGGGCTCTGGACCCCCCTCCTGCCGAAGTGTGGCTATGCCCCTGGTGACTGGTGCTCACACAGACTGGTGGGTGTGGCTCTAACCACCTTGTTGGGCTGGCTGGATGGACCATGTGGGTTTATCTACTGTCATTTACTATGTTACTGAGTATTTTTAATACAGCAGTAAGATGGCCAATTTTCCATTTTATTTTTATTAATGGCGATGTGCTAATGTTGTCATTAGCGCACAAACATTGCAACCACGTGAGCACTTACTGACACCTATTTTGTAGGCGATTAGTAATCCTGCACTAACCAGTTAGCTCATGGTAATGTGGATGTGCTTGCTGATTAGAACAGCAATGGCCATCCTCTGCCCCCAATACACCCCCTTCATAAAAACGTTACAAAAAATAGCACCTGGATTAGTGCACACTAATTCTGCAGTCATCACAGGACGATGCATAACATTTTAAGCTGTATTGGGCAAACATTAGCACCTAACTACAAGCTGACCAGAATCCAACTATATGAGTCTTTGAAGGAAACTGAAGACCCTGCTTTTTGATAAACTTTAATCTGTTCTCTCCTCCTCCTAGGAGACCCTATCTACTACTACTACTACTACTATTTAGCATTTCTATAGCGCTACAAGGCATACGCAGCGCTGCACAAACATAGAAGAAAGACAGTCCCTGTTCAAAGAGCTTACAATCTAATAGACAAAAAATAAATAAAGTAAGTAAATCAAATCAATTAATGTGAACGGGAAGGAAGAGAGGAGGGTAGGTGGAGGCGAGTGGTTACAAGTGGTTATGAGTCAAAAGCAGTGTTAAAGAGGTGGGCTTTCAGTCTAGATTTAAAGGTGGCCAAGGATGGGGCAAGACGTAGGGGCTCAGGAAGTTTATTCCAGGCGTAAGGTGCAGCGAGACAGAAGGCGCGAAGTCTGGAGTTGGCAGTAGTGGAGAAGGGAACAGATAAGAAGGATTTATCCATGGAGTGGAGTGCACGGGAAGGGGTGTAGGGAAGGACGAGTGTGGAGAGATACTGGGGAGCAGCAGAGTGAGTACATTTATAGGTTAGTAGAAGAAGTTTGAACAGGATGCGAAAACGGATAGGGAGCTATCTACATGCAGTCATGTGATTTGTACTCTTCTTTCACTGCCTCCTCTAGCTACCCTGTTCTCTCCTGCCTCTGTGCAGCTTCATCTGATGTAAACCGATTCTAACCTGCCTCCGGACCGTGCAGCTTCTTATAATGTAAACCATCTCGAACCTTCTGCTGGGTTGCGTGCGGTATATAAACCATAGATTAGATTAGACTAAATCAGCATAGTAAAAGGACCCCTAAGTAAATTAAACTATAGACATTATGGGTAGGACTGCAATAAGCTTCTTTTGCTTTGTACACAGTTTAAACTTTATTAGATAAGAAACATTCTTTGTTATAATGCCTGTTGTAGACACAGATGCATAAGTTCCTGAGAGTCCTATAGTGAGAAAGGGGTGGAGTGATCTTATGTGGGTACCTACTTTCCTTTATAGAATGTTAGCTCTACACTAGTGAACAAAAGTTGGGACCAGATGGATATAGGTAACTCAGTGGCGTACCAAGGGGGGGGGGGGGGCGGTGGGGGCGGTCCGCCCCGGGTGCACGCCGCTGGGGGGGTGCCGCGCGCGCCTGTCTTTCGTTCGTTCCATGCTCCCTCTGCCCCGGAACAGGTCCTGTTCTGGGGCAGAGGGAGCATGGAACGAAGGACAGGCACGCGGGGGGGCCCCCCCCCCCCAGCGGCGTGCACCCGGGGAGGAGGGTCTTTCGCAGGGGGCTCCTTTCGCCAGGGGGGGGGGGTGTCGCGCTGCATCCGGGGGGGGGGGGCGCTGCATCGGCAATCCGCCCCGGGTGTCAGCCCCCCTAGGAACACCACTGAGGTAACTCGTTCCCTAGTTTAGTGGCTACAGAAAGAAGGCAGAATTCTAGTTGATTCATAATGGGCCTTTTTTGGTGGGGAAAGAACTAGATGGTGTGCATCCATGGAATGTAGAATTTGGTTTGGTGTATACAGAATTGTCAGAGATAATAAATATAATGGTGATCCAAGATGGAGTGCTTTACGTGCAATACACAGAATTTTAAAGAGAGCGTGAAAATTTACTGGAAGCCAGTATCACTTAATTACCAATGGAGAAGCATAGTTGTGTCACCTGGCCTTACATAGGAAGTGAGCAACAGAATGTTGTTGAGTCTGTAACAAAGGAATTGATAGTAGGGAGGTGCAAATAAGGCAGTTGTCCTTGGCACTCACATTCTGCTTAAAGCTAAAGGATATGCAGCTGACTGTTGAGTTTGGGCCCTCCCCCCCCCTACAAGTTTCTGCTCAGGACTTCAAAATGTTTAACACTGGTCCTGGGAATCATGCCATTTCTCAGTCTTTTCTGCTATCAGCTATGGTGCCAACAGTAGTCACCTAGGCAACACTATGCTTTTCCCGAAAGTAGGAAAAGAAGCAGTTTATGAGAAAAGCATATTTGCTTCTACATAAATTATTGGTAGCATCACATGTACCAGAAAATACAAATGTGACTACCTGAAGGTATAAATAGTAAATCTATATATAATAATTTGTAACTCTGCTTCCCTGGATGGCTGGCTGGCTGGGTTCGTAAGAGCATGGTGACGTCAGTTTGCCTCCAGCATTCCCTTCCCTCTCAGTGTCCCACCCTCGCGGAAAGCCAAAATGATGTCAGAGGAGGGAGGGACACTGAGAGGGAAGGCAAGGGAAGGCTGGAGGCGATGTGAGCCCAGCCTGCCGCTGCTGTGACCTGAGGTAAGATGAACGGCTTAAAGGCAGGGCGCCAGGAAGGACAGAGTCACTGGCCATGGAGGGGGGGGGGGGGGGGAATCACTGGAAATGGATGGGATGAGAGGAGAGGGGAGAATTGCGGGACACGGATGGGAGGGCAGGGCAGAGGAGAATTGCTGGACATGGAGGGGAGGGCAGGGCAGAGGAGAATCGCTGGACATGGAGGGGAGGCCATAATCACGGGACACGGAGGGGACGGCAGGGCAGAGGAGAGGAGAATCACTGGACATGAAAGGGAGGGCAGGGGAGAGAGGAGAAATTGCTTAGATGAGAGCCTTCCTAGGGCCAGTTTAATTTTTCACGAAATGGGCTTTGTTGCTTGTAACGAATAAGAGGCAAGGGATGTGAACACTAACAATCATCAGACTGTAGAGGGATAGATTTTGCAGCAAACAAGGAAGTATTTAAAGGAATGAAGACCAATGGATGTTTTGTATAACCGCCCTTTTGAAATATGTAATAAAATGATATTAAAGGGCCGCCCCAGAGGTTTAGTCATAGTACTATAAAGCAGGAGACTTTTATTCCACTCCTTTTCAACTTACCAATACCTACAATAGATTCTTTTCCATACTTAGGTGTAATTGTTGATGTTGACTCATACCTTTCATTTGAGAAATAAATCTCATAGAGACTTTAGTCTAGGAATTTACTGATGGAATGGAGATGGCGGAGCATATAAAAAAACTGATTTAAGTCTCTATGAGATTTATTGATGTATAGGAATATTACAGTATGCAGTATTGCAGTAGTCCAACGTAGAGTTTCGAAATGCGTGAACTACTGTATGCAGCAAAGAGTAGTCTAGGAATTTACTGATGGAATGGAGATGGCGGAGCATATAAAAAAACTGATTTCTCTTTGCTGCATACAGTAGTTCACGCATTTCAAAACTCTAGGTTGGACTACTGCAATACTGCATACTGTAATATTCCTATACATCAATTATGCCAGTTACAGACTCTACAAAATTCTGCTGCTCACTTCCTATGTAAGGCCAGGCGACACAACTATGCTTCTCCATTGCTATTTAAGTGATACTGGCTTCCAGTAAAGTTTCACACTCTCTTCAAAATTCTGTGTATTGCACGTAAAGCACTCCATCTTGGATCACCATTATAATTATCATCTCTGACGATTCCGTACACACCAAATCAAATTCTACATTCCATGGATGCACACCATCTAGTTCTTTCCCCATCAAAAAAGGCCCATTATGAATCAACTAGAATTCAGCCTTCTTTCTGTAGCCACTAAACTATGGAACGAGTTACCTATATCCATCTGGTCCCAACTTTTGTTCACTAGTGTTGAGCTAACATTCTATAAAGAAAAGTAGGTACCCACATTCTGTAGTTTATAGAATGGGTTCCTTCCAGGCACCCAATGATAGAATTATTGACATGCTCAGCAGCTAAATTTAATTGCTAGGGTTGAAAGTTTTTCTCTCTCCTTTGCTCTGTCACAAAACACTGCCCTTTTTCAGACTTATACCGTTGAATACATGGAGGCAATCAGGGGTGTGCTGGTAAATTTTTAACAACTGGCTCTTTCTCCGGACGTAGCCAGCTCTGCAGTTGGAAGGGCCAGGGGTGGCCGGTGGGGGGGGGGGGGGGGGGGAGCAACACTTGCCTCTCTCTCCTCCCTCCCTTCGTGCGGGCACGCTAGGCATACCTTTGCTGGCAGCCAATAAATGGACTGCTACCACTCCCAACGTCTTGCTCTGAACAGCAAGCTGGAACTTCTCTCACATGCTCGAGACGTCCCAGCCTGCTGCCCAGAGCTGGAAACAAGGAGCGGGGAGCAGCAGTAGTCTATTTACTTGGCTGGCAGGGCTCAGCATCCCCACCTGCAAAGTAAAAGATAATTCAGCAAGGGGCCCAAGCCCACATTTTGGGAGCCAGTTGTTAAAGTAGCCATGGAGGGCCCTACTTTAACAACCGGCTCCCAAAATTCTTAAAAGCTTAACAACCTGCTCTTGCGAGCCTGTGAGAGCCTGCTCCAGCACACCACTGGAGGCAATTCTATAAGAAGCCAACTAGTTTCAGGCAGAATGAACAAGTGTTAATGGAGGTATTCTAGTCACTTATTTATTAGGATTTATTTACCGCCTTTTTGAAGGAATTCACTCAAGGTAGTGTACAGTAAGAATAAAACAAACATGAGCAATAGACAATTACAGCAGTAAAAATATTCAAATAACAATACAAAATATGGCTTGGAGGGACATAATTGAACGAAAACGTCTATCTCCATGGGCGTTTATCTCCGAGAACGGGTCCGTGAAGGGGCGGGCCGAACCGTATTTTCGAAAAAAAAATAGACATCCATGTTTTATTCGACAATTTGTGAGCTGGGCGTTTTTGTTTTTCAGCGATAATGGAAAATGAAAGCGCCCAGCTCAAAAACGAATAAATCCAAGGCATTTGTTCGTGGGAGGGGCCAGGAGTCGTAGTGCACTGGTCCCCCTCACATGCCAGGACACCAACCGGGCACCCTAGGGGGCACTTTTACAAAAACAAAAAAAAAGGTAAAAGAGCTCCCAGGTGCATGGCACCCTTCCCTTGTGTGTTGAGCCCCCCAAATCCCCCTCAAAACCTACTGCCCACAAGTCTACACCATTACTATAGCCCTAAGGGGTGAAGGGGGGCACCTACATGTGGGTACAGTGGGTTTGGGGGGTTGGACAACTAAGCATTAAGCAGCACAATTGTAACAGGTAGGGGGGGATGGGCCTGGGTCCACCTGCCTGAAGTCCACTGCACCCCCTAACAACTGCTCCAGGGACCTGCATACTGCTGCCAGGGAGGTGGGTATGACATTTGAGGGTGAAAATAAAAAGTTGTGAAACATCATTTTTTGTGGTGGGAGGGGGTTAGTGACCACTGGGGGAGTCAGGGGAGGTCATCCCCGATTCCCTCTGGTGGTAATCTGGTCATTTAGGGCACTTTTTGGGGCCTTATTCGTGAAAAAACAGGGTCCAGGAAAAGTGCCCTAAATTCTAGCTACAAATGCATACTTTTTGTCCATTATCGGCGAAAGGTGCCCATCTCTCCTCGGCCGATAACCACGCCCCAGTTCCACCTTTGCCACGCCTCTGACATGCCCCCGTCAACTTTGTACGCTTCCGCGATGGAGTGCAGTTGAAAACATCCAAAATCGGCTTTCCATTATACCGATTTATTCATTTTTGTGAGATAAACGTCTATCTCCCAATTTGGGTCAAAATCTAGGCGTTTTTCTCTTTCAATTATAAGGTGGATAGTATACTAGTTACAATGCCAACACAATATGTAATAGAACATTTTAATTGACAGCGTAGGGTATAAGCAAAGATGGAACATATAGATAGGTAAGAGACTTAGAGCAGTTAGAAAATAAGGTGACTGATTTACAGAAAGTTGCACTTACGCATTTTGGACCAGATTCAATAAATGGCACCAAATACTGGGCACCAAGAAAAATCAACACAACAGTATTCTATAAAGGGTGTTCCAAGATGAGTGCTGTTTATAGACTAGCGCTTAGTCTCGATTCCTACACCCAACTTTGGTTGTAAGGATTTACACCAACTGAAATCTGGTGTAAATCCTGGCTTGCAAGTTGGGCACGGATACCCTGGATTCTATAATGCTGTGTGCATCTTGGGAGAACGCTCCTGACCCCCCAACTAAAATCTGGTGTAAATCCTGGCATGCAAGTTGGGCACGGATCCCCCGGATTCTATAATGCTGTGTGCATCTTAGTAGAACGCTCCTGACCCGCCCATGTCCCTCCAATAGCCAAGCCCCCTTTTAGGTTGCGTGCTATGAGTTTTGTGTGCACAGTGTTATCGAATATGGCGCCATACTCCCAATTGATGCCAATTGCCAATAATTATTAGCATTCAATTATTGCCATTAGTTGGCTCCTCAGTATCTCTCCACACTCGTCCTTCCCTACACCCCTTCCCGTGCACTCCGTTCCCTGGATAAATCCTTCTTATCTGTTCCCTTCTCCGCTACTGCCAACTCCAGACTTCGCTCCTTCTGTCTTGCTGTGCCCTATGCCTGGAATAGACTTCCTGAGCCCCCACGTCTTGCCCCATCCTTGACCATCTTTAAATCTCGAGCCCACCTCTTTAACATTGCTTTTGACTCGTAACCACTTGTATCCACTCGCCTCCACCTACCCTCCTCTCCTCTTTCCGCTACACATTAATTGATTTGTTTGCTTTATTTTTTGTCTACTAGATTGTAAGCTCTTTGAGCAGGGACTGTCTTTCTTCTATGTTTGTGCAGCGCTGCGTACGCTTTGTAGCACTATAGAAATGCTAAATAGTAGTAGTAGTAAGATGCATATGCATCTCGAGATCGTGCCCTGGCGACAGATACAGAAACCAGGGGTAAATGTAAGCACACTTACTGCCACTTGTGCTAGTATTCTATACAGAAAAGTAGGCACCTACTTTTCTTTACGGATTAGACTTGAAATAGGCACTTGCTTACCCTCTTATCCTAGGCAAACTGTTACAGAATTACCCTCGATGCACGTCCAAAGTTCTACATGTATGCCACTAACATTTTAAAATTAGTACTTAGGCTGTTGGCACTGCTGCAAACCGTAAAAATGCTTTTGAATATCTACCTATAATATTTTGATAATTTCTTTGCCTCCTACTTTTGTTGTTATCATCATTAGGAACTGATTACAAAGCTCTGCTCTCAGTCTTTTCTTAATTTCCTTCTCAGTTTCTTTTCTCAGCAATAGAACTATAATCAATACTGGTGAGAATCAATAATATTTCACAGGTTTTGAAGCAGATAAAGTCGTAAAAAAGATTTGCAATGCCTACAATCCATCTAATCCATTTCAAAAAGGAAAACAATTCTTCCTTTCTAAGTGATAGGAAAATGACCAGATTCGATTAATGAACACTGGCTACAGATGGATTCTCTGCTACATGACAGTTATCAGATCTGTATCACTGGTTTAACATCCCTGGGTAATGCTCTTGCAGCACAGGTCACCAAGACTGGGGCAGGGTAATTGTACTGCAATTACACTGTTCAGATAATTCACAGCTGTTTCCTGTCTAACATCTCCAAAATGAACTTGAACACCCAATAAAAAATATTGAGCTGTAAATTTGTGATAAGCATGTTAGGGAGGTAGTCAGCTGTCTGGAGTGCATGTACTGAAGAGTGATAAGGCGTATCCAGCAAGATAAATGCATTGCCTTATGGGCAATGATAACATTTATCACAATTGCTAATGTAGATGTGGTTGTAATCCGGTAATGAAGAATAAACTGATCAGGCATTTTACTACCACTGAACATTTCCGGCACTACAGACACAAAAGCAGGGACAGTCCCTGCTCTATGGAGCTTACAACTAGCTGAGGCACACAGACAAAACAAAAATGTGTTTAGTGTGGGAACCTCAGGATCAGGAAGAGTCAGTGACTTTGAATTTAAAAGCAATCTTAAAGCGGTGGTTCTTTAAGCTGAATTTCAACATTGCCACAGATGGAACAGGATGCACCCATTCAAGGAGGCCGTTGCAGGCGCACGATGCAGCAAGAGAGAAAGCGCAGCGTCTGCAGTAAGCAGAGAAGGGCATAGAGAGCGGCAGCCTGCCCAGAGAAGAGAGGTCATGAGGAAGGACGTAGACAGAGATCTGAGAGAAGAGGCAGCATGGAACTGTGGAAGGAATGCATGTGCAGATGACAGTTTCTATGGAATGCAGAAGCCAATAGGGAGCCAATGTACAGCCATGAGATAAAGGGTAACATTTATTTATATTCACTTATTTATTTGGATAAGGCTCACACCTTTTTCAGTTGTAGATCAAGGGAAGTTACACTGAGGAATACTATATATTTTCCTGTCCCTGGAAGATTAAGTTTATACCCGAGGAAATAGATGGTTAAGTGATTTGTCCAAGCTCACAAAAAGCCAGATCTGAGTTGCGCTTCCCTGGTTCTCAGCTGACAGCTCTAACCATTAGGCTACTCCTCCACTATATGTACCATGTGATATCTAAATCGGAAGAACTCTCACAACAAGGAGCTAATAGAAAATTGCATCAAGTATAAAAGCATACATCCGACAAGAGGATTTCTTTCACTCACATGGATTCTCTGAGAGTGTTTTGACTACAGTAACACAGATAAAGAAACACAGAAACACAAAAAAGCTTACGCAGATAAAGACCATATGGCCTATCCAGTCTGCCCATCCATGCCATCAACTCTTCCTATCACCCCCTAAGAGATCCTATGCACTTGCCCCAAGCTCTCTTGAATTCAGATACTGTTTTCAACTCCACCACTTCCACGAATTAACCACCTATTCTGTGAAGAAGTATTTCCTCAGATTTCTTCTGAGTCTATTCCCTTTCACCTTCATCCTATGCCCCTTCATTCCAGAGCTTCCTTTCAACAAAGAGACTTGCCACTTTTTGCCATGGCTTAGTTCAAGGACCCCAGAATTGTTCAAAATGTCCTCCCCAAGCATTCATACAAGCACAAAGACGTGTCCGCCACTGTCTTATTACTGCATTGATCACACATTGATGAAGTTCCTCTCATTCAGTCAGGAATAATTTGTTTTTGCACTGTAATGTTTAATTTATCACAAAAACTTGATAACTCTATCTTCTTTAGTAAAAACCATTTACACAGTTAGTGTAAACAATGATTTCATACTGATATCACTTTTGTATGGTAGAAAAAGTAAGCAACCAGCGAGTTCTGGCAGTCAATTATGCAGTGTTGCTTGACGTTTATTTTGAGTCAAATTACCCAGATTTCTTAAATTATGTTATTAAACAACAAAATTAGATGGCAAAATCTAGGAGTTCCTTTTTTTGGCCAATTACTGTGTTAAGCTAACCCATCAATCAGGGGCACAGGACTATTACTGCCTGAGAAATCAGACTGACCTAAGGCAATAAATTATGACCAATTAAATGCTGAGAGAATGAGAGTCTACTGTATAAACAGTAAAAGGGATGCTGGCCTATAATTAGTTATTGACCACCATATCTTGTACACTATTCGTTTCAATTAGTCAAATAATTGATTTTTTTTCCCCATTTTACAGGAATTTTTCCTGTAATGAAGAATTAACAAGAGATAGTAAAGAACCATAAAAGGATCTCTCTGTTAATCCTGCAGGGACCACATGCAGTATGGAGGAATTTTGGATTTAGCTCAAATCATTTAGGGATTCTTTTACTAAGGTGCGCTGAAAAATGGCCTACGCTAGTGTAGGCGCATGTTTTGGGTGTGTGCAGGTCCATTTTTCAGCCCGTCTGTAAAAAATGCCTTTCTAAAATTTTGCTGAAAATGGATGTTCTGCAAAATATACATTGGCAAGTGTCCATTTAGTGGTATGGTCTCACACGGTAACCAGGCAGTAATGGTCTATGCACACCAAATGCCGATTACTACCCGTTTTTGCTGCGCATCAGAAAATAAAAATTATTTTTCAGACGCTACTCTACTAGGTTGCTGGATTTTTCGCTGCTAAGTATGTCCTCCAATTTCTTTTGGGAAATTAAATCCAATATAAATGGTATAGCTTTCCCCACTGTTTCCATCACTACTACTACTACTACTACTTATCATTTCTATAGCGCTACAAGGCATACGCAGCACTGTACACCATACACAAAAGACAGCTCTAAGAGCTTACAATCTAGATAAGACAGGTAAACAGACAGAACAATTAAGGGTAAGGGAATGAAGAGGTGAGGATAAAGGGCAGGGAAAGTGAGTTAGGAGTCAAATGCAGTGGTAAAGAGGTGGGTACAGAGGTGACAGATAGAGTTTCCATTATCATGGAGTCATTAGCTATCTTTAAGGGCAGTATCTTTTATGACTACAGTGACAAACCTGTTGGCCAATAAGAGATCATAGAAGTGTACAATCACAGATTATTTTGGGTCTTACTGTAGGAGTTTAAAGGGGAGCTCTCATTTTCAGTATTCAGCCAGCAAAGTGCAATGAGGTCTTCTGGTTGGACTGTAACTTTAACAAATGAGTAGAATTTTTAACCACCTTTATCAGAAATCTGGATACTGCAGGAAGAATCCATTCCCTGAATAATCTACCATAGATTATAGGTACCCCCAATATGAAAAATGTATTTCATAAACAAGACAAATAGCAAATTCCAGTCTGTTAAAAATACAGCCAGTTTCTCCAGTGACTTCTATCATGCCCTTTACTGCAGGGGAACATATTTTTGGTTGACGGAACCAAACTAATCTCCAGGCTTGCCTCCAAGGTCTTTAGTTGCTGATGCTGTTTTGGGCAAAATAATGATGGGGCCATGGCCCGGCCCACCCCATTCTGCTGTCCATGCCTTACTTTCAAGGAGATATGGGATATGCTGTCTTAACAGCATTGCTCAACTACAGCACAGGCCTACATGCAATAGCTCCACAACATCACAAAGCCTCTTTGAGGTAAGCAATCCTGGGGTACACTTTACTCCAGTCTAAGGCCAGATGCACTAAAGAGTTTTTCTCATTCAGCCATAGCATCTGTGCAGGGTAGATATCAACATTTCCCAGAGATTCATAGCCAAACCCCATATTTGCTCTGTTTTAAAAGACAGCTTTTTTTTTTCTAAATAATTTACAGATTCAAAATTCCCCTTTTCTGAATGACTTTAGATCAGTCCTGGCTACAAGCAATGATCTTGTCTAAATTAGATCACTGTAATTCATTGTTTCTGGAACTCCCATTGGTCACAATCCATCCCCTACAGCTTGTTTTAAATGTGGCCACACGTCTTCTGACAGATGCATTACATTACCATCATCTCACCTGGAGACTTTACACCAGCTCCCGATTCAATTTCATGTGAAACTGAAAATACTACTCATTCAATAAGGCTGTAGCTCATGATACACCGCATTATATTGCCTGCTTGATGATGAATCTATGGCCCTAACAACAAAGAGATCTTTCAATTCCTTCCTTAAGAATGATTCTTTTGAACAAATAGAATTGATTGCCAGTACACTTGGCAACTTTAGTAGATACCCAGAGTTTTCAGAAACAGTTGAAGGCACACTTATTGAGCCAGACCCTTATATCTGCTGGCAGATAAGTTTATGATATTATTGTGCCTTGCGTTAATTAAGATAACTTTGCGAATATCATGAAGTGTACTGCAATGCTTCATTTATTCATTCACTTAAGCATTTATGTACCACTTAGACCTAAGTGGTTTACAGTTTCTTTTTACAGGTACTGGGTCTGCCCCTAGTGGACTCACAATCTATAATGTACTACTGTTGTACCTTGGGCAATAGAGGTTTAAGTGACATGCCCAGGGTCACACAGAGCTGCAGAGAGAATTGAACCTGGTTTCCCCGGATCTCAACCCACTGCTGACCATCAAGCAGCAGCAGGAATCAAACCCAGTTGCCCAGATCCACAACCCACTGTACTAACCATTGGGCCACACCTCCACTCCATTTATGATATGAACAGATTTATTTGTTTTGCTTATCAAGTTGATCACTATTATACACATTAGAATTACACCATGGGGAGACCAATAATGGGAATGTGAACATTTAGGGGGTCTTTAACTAAGCGGCAGTAAGCCCAATGAAGGCTTACCACTCGTTATTCCGGAACTACCGCCAGCTACCGCAGCAGCCCAGCGGTAGTTCCCACCCCCACCATTTCCGCCACTACAAAAATATTTATTATTATTGTAGCGTCAGTGTTTATCTGGTGGTAATCGGCGCTGCCCGATTACTGCCACATTAATACAGGAGCCCTTACCGCAACCTCAATGGGTGGTGGTAAGTGCTCCCCCCCCTGAAAAGTCTGCATGGTAAGTGATTCACTTACCGAATGGCCATTTCTTTAAAAAAAAAAAAAAAAAAAAGACAGCCTTTACCCACTGTGGAAAAAGGGGGCCTCAGTGCGAGACAAAAGCACGGGCTGATGCTAGTGCAGGCCCTCTTTTACTGCAGCTTAATAAGTGGGGCCCTTAATGAATTGCCTTGAATGAATGGCTCTTTCATTTTATCAGTAGTTCATTGGAACCAGAAAGATGGGCGAGTTTTCTTGGATTTTGCCTTTATAAAATATGCACTTGTTTGGAAATTGCCCTTTCCCCACCTCCAACAAAACTAACAAGTAGCTGGAGGCAGAAATTTTTCATTCATTGCTTGATTAAACTGGGAATTTTGCTGTTGGATGTTGTTGTCTAGGCGTCTAGCACAGTTGGGTTTAAAAGGGGTTTGGACAAGTTCCTGGAGGAAAATTCCACAAACAATTATTTGTCACGTAAACTTAGAGGAAGCCACAACTTATCACCATGAGCGAGCAATAAGAAATGGATTTGCTCTTTGGGATCTGCTTGGTACTTCCTAGAGTACTGGATTGACCACTGTTGGAAACAGGATGCTGGACTTATTGATCCTTTAGTCTGCCCCAGCATGGCATGTCTTATGTTTTTACTGAAACTGTGTTAAATAGCTCTAAGAACAAAAGCCATGATGTGTAGCTTCATTGCCTTATCAAGTACTTATTATGCTACTTGTAAACTTCTGCAGACTCGGGTGCTATTTCATGGTAGGAACTTGTTCATTTTATGAAACAGAATAAGATTAAAGTGATATTCCATAAAGCAGCAGGAGAGTAAAGGAGTGCAAAGACTCGCTTCTTTCTTAAACTGTTGTGGCCCTGACGGCATTTTTTTAGACAATTTACACAGTTCCATCAGAAGGCACAGCACTGCACAAAACAACCCACAAACACTTACTGCCTATATTCAACAGGGGGAAGTGATACTACTCAAGCTTACACAGTGCCATGGCAGGGCTGTTGGGTTTATCACTTTCGGCTCCAATCTCTAAACTTGCAGTGCAGCATATTGATTTTAGTACATAAGTACATAAGCATTGCCATGCTGGGACAGACCAAGGGTCCATCGAGCCCAGCACCCTGTCTCTGACAGTGGCCAAAAGAATAAACAATTTGTCCCGCCCATCTCAGAAATAGTGGATTTTTCCCACGTCCATTCAATAACATTCTATGGCCTTTTCCTCCAGGAAGCCGTCCAACAAAGATCTGAATATTAGTAAAGCATTATTATATGAGCTCCACGAGTGACTGAAAACATCAAACTCCTTTCCTTTAATCCTGCTGTACTTTACCCAATTCTCTGGTCTCACTTACCCCCCCTGTTTAGTAAGCTGCACTAGTGGCATTAGCACATGGCAGCTGCTAGTGTGGCTTAGTAAACAGGAGGGTTAGTGAGGTGGTATTCCTTGGTAAGTAAGTATTTAGGGGCCCTTTTACTAAGGTGTGTAGGCACCTACACACGTCCAATATGCACCAAATTGGAACTACCGCCCAGCTACCGCATGCCCTGGGCGATAATTCCATTTTTGATGTGTATCCAAAACACACGGTATAAATTTTGTATCACGTGGCGCATACCCAGCGGTAGTTGGCAATGTACCTGTTAACGTATGAGACCTTACTGCTAAGCCAATGGGTGGCGGTAAGGTCTCAGGCCGAAAATGGAAATGCACTGGTTTTAATTTTGCTGCACATCCATTCCCCCCCCCCAAAAGCCCATTTTTGCAGGCATGCTGAAAAATGAACCTGTGCACATCCGAAACACGCACCTACACCAGCGCAGGCCATTTTTCAGTGCACCTTAGTAAAAGGGCTCCTTAGACGGCCTGGGAAAAATTCTATAACGGGGCACTTAAATGGAGCCAGCTCTACAAAGGAAAGTTCTAATGTAATTGCATATATAGAGCAAGTATAAGTGCTCCCACCCAGAGTCTGGATGTATACATGTATCTTTCTAGTATTCTATAAGTTCTACACATATGTGTGTGCCCTGCCCAGGATCTGCCCAGCCTCCACCCAAAAACAGACATCTTAAAAGAGCACCATTGCATAGCTTGCATTGCCACAAAATGTTGCAGGGATTGACTTTCTCATGTGCTAGTATCAAAAGAGAGGGTCAGAGCAAATACAGACAGCAGTTCAGGGCACTTAAATTCAGTCTACCCAAGCAAATGATGGTATGCCCAGATTTATCCAGGATTAATCACTACCAACATCATTATAAGAGACCCAAGTTCAATGCATTCCTTCTCCATTTGTATTGGGAGATAGGGAAATTCAGATAGAACTCTCATCCCGTATTTAAGGTGTTGAGGTGGATAGCTGTCTTTCTATGGATGTTCAAGTAAAGAAAGTAATCAAAAACTTCTTTATACTGTTGAAAAAGCTTAGAGCTATTACAAAATATTTTGCTTTTTTTTTTTTTTTTACATTTCAGCTACTTGTTCAGATTTTATTTCTGTCGCAGATAGATTACTGCAATTCTGTATATGTTGGATATTCTATAGCCTTGAAGAAAAGATTACAACTACTTCAAAATTCTGTTGTTAGGTTGATTTTCTCTGCTCATAAGTTTGAATCTATTTCTCCATATTTTCTTCATTTACATCGGCTGCCTATAGAGGCCAGCGTGCAATTTAAAATTTGCATTCTCATTTTTAAATCCTCTATGGCTTAGCACCGTTTTAGATGTTGGAGTTTTTTCATCTGTTGAACAGCGGATCCCCACATAATACTAGGAATCAGTTGCTACTCAGTTTTCCAACTCTACATAATATTAAGTCCCGTAGAGCACTGATGACTTCGTTACCCTATCAGGCCGCCTCAATCTGGAACTCTCTACCTTCCATGATCAGAATGACTGGTGATTATTCCATATTTAGGAAATTTCCAAAAAATTTATTCTGGAAGTACATTTTAGGTATGAACGTTGGTAAGATTTAGTTGTATGATGACACCATTATAAGTGATAATTTAACCATGTTATTACAACTGTATTTTTAAATTTTGATTGTAATTCTTGGAGATCTAGTCAGATATTCTTGATGTTACCTGCACTGAACTGTTGGAGTATATGCGGGTTATAAATCCTTTTATAATGTACTGTAATGTAATGCAATTACAACTTCTTTGAATAAATATTTTCTGTGTGATCTAAGCCAAAAGCTTGGAGCATATGAAAGAGATTTGATCAGGCCTCTTCTGCAGATTAAAATCGGGACCTAAAACAGAAGAAACATAACAATTGTGCAAGTGTATCATTTAAAAATATAGCTCAGAAAAATAATGGGGGCCTAGGAGTGAGCTGCTGGCATTGTAGAACCACATTGGTACACCATTGTAGCAGAAAAAATTCATATATCTTAAGTGATGCGCATCAAGAGAATCAGGACTGGAAGATTTGTTAAAATTCTCTGCATCCTTCTATAAGAAAAATGACACACAATTGTCACTACTAAAAATTTACTGGGGAAAGGGCTGCAGGAAAAATAATTAAAGCACCAATCAAAATATGGCCAAAAAAGTACATATTTTAGTTTTATGCTAAATGTGAATTTGATATGTATCTTTAATAGTGATAATCCTTAAAACACAAATCTTTGTACAGGAATCAGAGGAGACTTTCTTATAAGATCTCCCATTTTGAAAAATCCTCTCCAGTCTGGGCAGTGGGGGAGGAGCTGCAATCGTTTTTGTCATGATAGTTATCACTGAAACAACAAAGGAGGAACACAGGAGGCAACAGCACAAGTTTAAAAAAGGTTTGGACGACTTCCTAAAGAAAAAGTCTATAGACTATTATTAAATTGGACTTGGAGAAAATCCACTATTTCTGGGATAAGCAGTATAAAATGTTTTGTACTTTTTTGGGATCTTGCCAGGTATTTGTGACCTGGATTGGCCACTGTTGGAAATAGGATGCTGGGCTTGATGGACCTTTGGTCTGTCCCAGTATGGCAACACTTATGTACTTATATATGGACTATGCCCGGGCCGCATGTTTCCCAACTCTCTCATATAACCTCTTTGCACTGGAACTTCAGAAATGGTACTGTACAATAAAACACTCACATTCGCCCCCCCCCCCCCTCCTCCCATTTACTATCTGGTGCTAGCGGCTGCCGTGCAATAATGCCAACACAACCCATTCACTTTGGGGCCCTTTTACTAAAGGGTTGGCGCATGAAAACCCGGCGGTAGTTCTGCTTCGAGCGCGTGACATTTCTTAGCACGGTGCTAACCTGGTGGTAATTGGGCAGCGGTTAATGCCAGGTTACTGCGGGAGCCTTTACCGCATGGCTATGTCTTTAGGGCGCACAGCAAAAACAGCCTTCGTCGCTACCAAAGGTCCATTTTTACCACAGCTTGGTAAAAGGTCCCCTTTGAATGGGCTGTGTTGGCATTGCCGCATGGCTTCGAAAAGAGGGAGGTTCAGTGTTTAAAAATGTACAAGCAACTTTTTTTGCTTTCTTGCCAAGATATTAGATTTGCTGATTATATTGAAATAATGCCACAGATTTATGCTCTAATGGATCCCGTGGACCAATTAACAGCATAGAAGAACAAGAAAAGCACTGAAAAATATTATCAAACTACTGCTTTATTCAACCTTAAATAGAAAAAAATAACCATGAAGACACAGATGCTTTGATTCAGCGTTTTATTGTAATGTTTTATTATATGAATTCCCCACTTAACAAAATGTTTTCAGCTGGATTATGACATATAATCTCTCTTTCTCCCCTCCTCCCCCATTGTCTTTATTGAGGAACTGATTCCACAGAACGTAAATGAATCTCTTTCCCATTTAAAACCTGCCTTCCACCCCCAGGTTTTCAACTACTGATTTCTGGATGGCATGATGAATGATAGATACCTCGTCCTGCGTGAGGTGCTTCTCCATATGTCTGTATGTAATCCGATAGCAGTGACTGGTCTTCTTTGTTCTAGATAACATGAAATAATAGAAAACAAATCAATGTAAGAAGAACTAAGGACAGTCTGCCACTCAGAAGAAGGAGAGCAAAATCAAATCAATTAAATAAAATATAATCATTTCACTGATAACTGTTAGAATTATTACTAATGCAGTAGTTATGGCGTGCCTGCTCTCATCTTTTGAATTGGCATCACAATTTAACATCCTTCCATTTTAAACAATGCTCAAAGTGAATAACAACAATATAACAAAGTAAAAATATGCCACATTAGGGGCAGTCTTATCAGAAGTGCAATGCTCTGTCCCAGACACAATAATGCTTCATATACTTTTATTTCATTAAGGGGCATTTTTCCAAAAGAGCTTAGGGCCTTTACTTTAAAAATATCTCCACATGTAAACAGTATCATTTATATAGGGAGATCCACACCATGGAGAGATTCTGGGGTGGGGGGGGGGGGGGGGGCTTGGACAAGGAAAATCTACACATGTATTCCCCATTTACAAAAAAAATACACATTTATGTGAAAAAATTACCCTGTCAGATTTTGCCACCCGCTCAGAGCCATGAACAGATTTTAATAAAGTGCTCACTTTAGCCCGGGTTTTACATGAGGGAATACGTTTTAAATTTCATCTCTAAAATGAAAAGCAATAAGAATTACGGCATCAGTACTTAATTTTTGAAACCTATACATGTGGCGTTACATTTTAGAAAGGACGTCAACTCTGATGATAGAACCTCTGTCCACGTGGGTGTTGTCTACAGACCTCCGACACAATTGGAGGAATTAGATAAAGATCTGATCGCGGATATTCAAAAGTTGGGAAAGAAGAGAGAGGTGCTGTTGCTGGGAGATTTCAATCTGCCGGATGTAGATTGGAAGGTTCCATCTGCGGAATCGGAAAGAAGTAGAGAGATCGTGGATGCTTTCCAAAGTGCTTTGCTCAGACAAATGGCGACGGAACCCACGAGGGAGGGAGCAACGCTGGATCTGGTGCTCACAAATGGGGACAGTGTGTCAAATGTTGCAGGAGTTGGAGGAGTTGCCTAGTGGTTAGAGTGGTGGACTTTGGTCCTGGGGGACTGGGTTCGATTCCCACTGCAGGCACAGGCAGCTCCTTGTGACTCTGGGCAAGTCACTTAACCCTCCATTGCCCCAGGTACAAATAAGTACCTAAGCCGCATTGAGCCTGCCATGAGTGGGACGGCGTGGGGTACAAATAAAAAAAAAATGTCTGAGTGGGTGCCCACCTGGGCAGCAGTGACCATCAAATGGTTTGGTTTGATATGACAGCTGAAGTGGAGGGCGGCCACTCAAAACTCAAAGTCCTGGATTTCAAGCGTGCTGACTTTAGCAAAATGGGGGATACCTGAGGAAGGAGCTGAGGGGCTAGGAGGACATACGAGAAGTGGAAGGGCAGTGGTCCAGGCTGAAAGAAACTATAAATAGGGCCACAAACCTTTATGTAAAGAGAGTACATAAAAGCAAGAGAAAAAGGAAACCGATATGGTTCTCCAAGCAAATGGCTGAGAAAATAAAGGCTAAAGAGTTGGCGTTCCTGAAATACAGAAAAACTGAAGAAGAGGAATACGGAGAGGAATACCGGATGAAACTGAAAGAAGCCAAGAGAGAGATACGTCTGGCGAAAGCGCAAGCGGAAGAACAAATGGTTAGAAAGGTAAGCAGAGGTGACAAAAATTTCTTCAGGTAATGAATAAAAAGGGAATTAATTGTGAGACTGAAAGATGCTGCGAACTGCTATGTAGATAATGATGAAGAAAAGGCAAATTTGCTAAATAGATACTTTTGTTCTGTTTTCACAGAAGAAAATCCTGGAGAAGGACCGCGATTGACTGGGAAAAGTACAAATGAGAATGGAGTGGATAGAACACCATTCACGGAAGAGAGTTTGTATGAACAACTTGAAAATCTAAAGGTGGACAAAGCCGTGGGACCGGATGGGATCTACCCCAGGATATTGAGGGAGCTCAGAGAGGTTCTGACGGGTCCTCTTAAAGATTTGTTTAATAAATCCTTGGAGACAGGAGAGGTTCAGTGGAATTGGAGAACGGCGGACGTAGTCCCTCTTCACAAAAGTGGTGATAGGGAAGAAGCTGGAAACTACAGGCCGGTAATCCTCACTTCGGTTATTGGAAAAGTAATGGAAGCGATGCTGAAGGAAAGGATAGTGAATTTCCTGGAAGCCAATAAGTTGCAGGATCCAAGACAACATGGTTTTACCAAAGGTAAATCATGCCAAACGAATCTCAATACTTTGACTGGGTGACTGGAGAATGAATCAGACGTGCTATAGACATAATCTACTTAGATTTCAGCAAAGCTTTTGACACGGTTCCCCACAGGAGGCTCTTAAATAAACTGGACAGGCTGAAGATAGGACCTGACGTGGTGAACTGGATTAGGAACTGGTTGACGGACAGACGCCAGAGGGTGGTGGTTAATAAAATTCGCTCAGATGAGGGAAAGGTGAGTAGTGGAGTGCCTCAGGGATCGGTGCTGGGGCAGATTCTGTTCAATATATTTGTGAGTGACATTGCCGAAGGGTTAGAAGGTAAAGTTTGCCTTTTTGCGGATGATACTAAGATTTGTAACAGAGTGGACACCCGGGAGTGGAAAACATGAAAAAAGATCTGCGGAAGCTAGAAGAATGGTCTAAGGTTTGGCAATTAAAATTCAATGCGAAGAAATGCAAAGTGTGTTAGGTGGGGAGAGTCTGATAGGTACAGACTGGGAGAGAGATCTTGGGGTGATAGTATCTGAGGATCTGAAGGTGACGAAACAGTGTGACAAGGCGGTGGCCCTAGCTAGAAGGTTGCTAGGCTGTATAGAGAGAGGTGTGACTAGCAGAAGAAAGGAAGTGTTGATGCCCTTGTATAAGTCACTGGTGAGGCCCCACCTGGAGTATTGTGTTCAGTTTTGGAGGCCTTATCTTGCTAAGGATGTAAAAAGAATTGAAGCGGTGCAAAGAAAAGCTACGAGAATGGTATGGGATTTGCGTTACAAGACGTATGAGGAGAGACTTGCTGACCTGAACATGTATACCCTGGAGGAAAGGAGAAACAGGGATGATATGATACAGACGTTCAAATATTTGAAAGGTATTAATCCGCAAACTAACCTTTTCCGGAGATGGAAAGGCAGTAGAACTACAGGACATGAAATGAGATTGAAGGGGGGCAGACTCATGAAAAATGTCAGGAAGTATTTTTTCACAGAGAGAGTGGTAGATGCTTGGAATGCCCTCCTGCGGGAGGTGGTGGAGATGAAAACGGTAACGGAATTAAAAAATGCGTGGGATAAACATAAAGGAATCCTGTTCAGAAGGAATGGATCCTCAGAAGCTTAGCGGAGATTGGGTGGCAGAGCCGGTGGTGGGGGGTGGGGCTGGTGGTTGGGAGGCGGGGCTAGTGCTGGGAAGACTTCTACGGTCTGTGCTGTGAAAGAGAAAATTAGGTTCTTACCGTGATAATTTTCTTTCCTTTAGTCATAGCAGATGCAGCCATTACAGATGGGTTGTGTCCATCAACCAGCACAGGGAGATAGAGAGCACACTTTTTTCATTGCCTCATACCAGCTTGCTCCACTGCCTCTCTTCAGTATTTGAAGCTTCCAAAGCAGTACGGCAAACCGCAATGGGAATAACATGAGCTTTCCTCACAGCGAACGATGGCCCTACAACAAAGGGCATTAACTCAGAATGGAGGGAATGAAACATCCTCCCGGAGGGCATAAACTCATCCTCCACTGAGACATAACTCGAGGGAATAAACTCATCCTCCCGGAGGGTATAAACTCATCCTCCAAAACATGAAACTGGAGGGAATTAAGTCATCCTCCTTTAATTGAACAAGAATCCTGAAGACTGTTTTCCGACACTCTCCCAAGGACGGAATCTCCAGGAAACACGAACAGAACCTGAAATAGATTTACAGCAGATAGCATCAGACAGGGAGGGATCATGGCTGCATCTGCTATGACTAAAGGAAAGAAAATTATCACGGTAAGAACCTAATTTTCCCTTCCTTGTCATCAAGCAGATGCAGCCATTACAGATGGGATGTATCAAAGCAATCCCTAGATAGGGTGGGAACAAGCCACACCACGCGCCAGCACTTGCGCTCCAAAATGTGCATCCCTCCTGGCAGCCACATCCAGCCTGTAATGTCGGGCAAAAGAGAGCTTAGAAGCCCATGTTGCTGCACTACAAATCTCTTGAAGAGAGAGTGCTCCAGTTTCAGCCCAAGAAGAGGAAATTCCTCTAGTGGAATGCGCCTTAAAGGCATCAGGTGGAGGCCGGCCGGCAAGCAAATAAGCTGAAAAGATAGATTCTTTAAGCCAGCGGGCAATAGTGTCTTTAGACGCTGGAGACCCTCTGCGAGGACCTGATAGCAAAACAAACAGATGATCAGAGGTCCTGAAAGAGTTAGTAACTCGCAGATACTGCAGCGGAGTCCTGCGCACGTCCAACAGGTGCAATTGCCCAAAAGATTCTGGAAACTCCTCCTCGACAAAGGAGGG
The DNA here is from genome assembly GCF_901765095.1 of Microcaecilia unicolor. Taxonomy (NCBI): domain Eukaryota; kingdom Metazoa; phylum Chordata; class Amphibia; order Gymnophiona; family Siphonopidae; genus Microcaecilia; species Microcaecilia unicolor. The sequence goes on along the minus strand of NC_044031.1, from coordinate 319,643,206 downwards.
CAAGAAAATAGGTTGGTTTAGGTGAAACGCTGAAACCACCTTAGGCAAGAAGGAAGGCACGATCCGAACCGTGACCCCGGACTCTGAAAACTGCAGAAAACGGTCCCTACAGGACAGCACCTGGAGCTCTTACACCCGTCTCGCCGAAGTAATGGCCACTAACAAGACGGCCTTCAGTGTCAAATCTTTCTCTGAAGCACGCTGAAGCAGTTCAAAGGGAGCACCCTGAAGGGCCTTCAGCACTAGCCCCAGGTTCCAAGCTGGACAAGGTGCACGCACGGGAGGACGGAGCCGAAGCACCCCTCTAAGAAACCGTGCCACATCCGGATGAGCAGCTAAAGACACGCCTTCAACCTTGCCACGCAGGGAGGCCAACGCTGCCACTTGCAGCCGCAGGGAATTATAGGCCAAGCCTTTTTGTACACCATCCTGCAAAAAGTCCAGAATCGGCGAGACAGGAGCCCGCAGGGGTGTGATCTCTCTGGAAGCACACCAGACTTCAAACTGGAGCCAAATACTGGCATAAGCCACGGAAGTGGAACGCTTGCGGGCTTGCAGGAGAATGGTAATTACTTTATTGGAATAGCCTCTGCCTCTCAATTGCGCCCTCTCAATCGCCAGGCCATAAGACCAAATCGACCGGCATCCTCCATGGTCACCGGACCCTGTGACAACAGGTTGGGAACCAGAGGTAACTGAAGGGGGATCCTCTACGAGCATCTGTCGGAGGTCCGCATACCAAGGCCTCCTGGGCCAATCCGGGGTGACGAGAACCACTTCTCCTGGATGCAGCCGAATCCGCAGGAGCACTCGCCCTATCAAGGGCCACGGAGGAAAGACATACAGTAGGCCTGGAGACCAGGGTTGAGCCAAGGCATCCAACCCCGCCACGCGAGGATCTCTCCGTCTGCTGAAAAAGCATGGGACTTTGGCATTGGTGCTTGTCGCCATTAGATCCATCACGGGCTTGCCCCACTTGGCACATATCTGCAGGAACCCTTCGTCTGCAAGTTCCCACTCCGCTGGATCGATCTGATGCCTGCATAGATAATCGGCTTGCACGTTGCTCTGACCTGTAATGTGAGCTGCCGACAGAAACTGTAGATGCAGCTCGGCCCAGTGGCAAATTTGTTCGGCCTGCGCGGCTAGAGCTCTGCACTGAGTGCCGCCTTGTCGATTTATGTAGGCCACTGCTGTCGTGTTGTCCGACATCACTCTGACAGCCAATCCTTCCAGGGTCACTTGAAAGGCCAGAAGCGCCTGAAACACCGCTTTCAACTCTTGGCGGTTGATGGACCACTCCGACTCCTCGGGTGTCCATAGACCCTGGGCATGCTTCCCCTTGCAATGTGCGCCCCAGCCTTTCAGACTGGCATCTGTCACCACTAGGCACCAATCGGGGAGTGCCAGCGTCATTCCTTGCCGCAGCATGCTGTCTGAGAGCCACCACTCCATGCTGAGTCGGGCCGCAGGGAGCCAGAAAGTCTGCATTGGTAATCCTGAGATACTGGAGACCAGCTTTGGAGTAGAGCATACTGTAGAGGACTCAGGTGCGCTCTCGCCCAGGGCACCAGTTCCATGGTGGCCATCATCGATCCAAGCAGCTGGACAATGTCCCAAGCTCGCGGGCTGGGCATCATCAGGAGCAGACGGACCTGATTCTGAAGCTTGCACCGCCTTTGCTCGGGTAGGTACACATACCCCGAGGCTGTGTCGAACCTGGCCCCCAAATATTCTAGAGACTGCGAGGGGGTCAGGTGACTTTTGGCCAAATTGACGACCCAGCCCAGAGATTGAAGTACTGAGACCACTCTGGCTGTTACATGCTGACTCTCTGCAGCAGAGTTTGCTCGAATGAGCCAGTCGTCCAGGTACGGGTGAACCCGAATACCCTCTCACCTTAGAAAGGCAGCTACTACCACCATAACCTTCGAAAAGGTGCGGGGAGCTGTGGCGAGGCCAAAAGGCAAGGCCCGGAACTGGAAATGCTTTCCCATCACCGCAAACCTCAGAAACTTCTGGTGCGGGGGCCAAATTGGAATGTGCAAGTAAGCTTCTTTCAGGTCCAGAGACGTGAGAAACTCTCCTGGCTGTACTGCCGCAATGACGGAGCGCAGGGTTTCCATGTGAAAATGCCGCACTCTCAGGGACTTGTTTAATTCTTTTAAGTCCAGAATAGGGCAAAAAGACCCTCCTTTTCGCGGCACCACAAAGTAGATGGAGTAGTGGCCGCAGCCATGTTCGGCGGGAGGTACCGGGGACACGGCCCCTATCTGAATCAGACCTTGTAAAGTCTCCTCTACCGCCGCCCACTTGGCGGCAGAACCGCATCGGGACTCCACAAACACGTCTCTTACAGGGGCATCGAATTCTATTCTGTAACCGTCTCTGATCAGGTCCAAGACCCACTGATCTGAGGAAATGTTGGCCCACTCCTCGGTAAAGACGGAAAGACGTCCTCCGATGACAGGACTCAAGGAGAGAGCTGGCGCACCATCATTGACAGGGTCGCCCCTGAACTCCAAGCCTTGAGCCAATGGCTGTGGAACGTTTGTCCGAGCAAAAGGAGTTCCTCTGCTGAAAACGGGCACAAGAAGTGAACCCAGCAGAACGCCCCGGGCGGTACCTTCGAGCTTCACGGAAGCGAGGTCTGTAAGAGGAGTGGACCGCCGCACCCTTAGAGGAAGGCCGAGGCCTATCTTCGGGCAAGTGCTGGGGTTTAGCCTCACCCAGGCCCTTCACAATTTTCTCCAACTCCTCACCAAACAGGAAAAGGCCTTGAAAGGGCAACTTCACCAACCTTTGCTTAGAGGCCATGGCCGCAGCCCAATGCCGTAGCCAAAGAAGACAGCGAGCCGCCACTGCTACTGCCATGTGTTTAGCCGAAGCTCTGACAATATCATAAAGGGCGTCAGCAAGAAAGGACAAGGCCGACTCCATCTGTGGAGCCACATCTGAAAAGGGCTCCACTCCATCACCGGGCTGTTCCACTGCCTGTTGCAACCAAGCCAGGCAGGCTCTAGCAGCATAACAACTGCATGCAGACGCCCGAATAGTGAGACCTGCAATTTCAAATGACCGTTTAAGTGCTGATTCCAGTCTACGGTCTTGAATATCCTTCAGGGCAACACCTCCTTCAACAGGGAGGGTAGTTCTCTTTGTTACAGCTGTGACTAGGGCATCCACTTTAGGCATAGCAAAGCGAGCCATATGCTCCTCACTCAGAGGGTATAATTGCTCCATAGCCCTGGAAACTTTCAAAGGTCCCTCGGGGTCAGCCCATTGAGCCGAAATAAGCTCTTGGATGGAGTCATGCAAAGGAAAGGCTCGAGCAGGCTTTTTGGTACTAGCCATCCTAGGATTCACAGAGGAGGCTGTGCCACTGGCAGGGTCCTCAATAGAGAGAGCCTGCAGGGCATCAGAAATAAGCGCTGGCAGCTCATCACGGTGGAAAGTCCTCACCGCGAAGGGATCATCCAGTTCCTGAGTCACTTCGCAGCCCGACCACCGGGGGGGGGGGGGGGGGGGAATGGAGGTGCAGCACTCTCTGAAGGGGAATGAGCCCTTCTGCGCTTCATATTCTGCCAATTATCAGGGAATAACGCCTCAGAGGGCATACCCAGGCTAGAATCCACCGGGGGGGGGGGGGGGGGGGGGGCATTAGAAGAGGCCCATGCCGGGCTTTGTGGGAGAGCTCTTTTAAGCATGTATATTTTATGCATTAATAAGACAAAATCAGGGGAGAAAAACTCACCCTGGGCACCCGGATCTCTGCCGGGGCTAGTAGCTCTCATGTCAGCCTCACTCCGAGGCCTCCCCCCGGGCTCAGGACTCTGCGTCTCAGCGGAGGTCGCGCCATGTGGTAAATTCAAAATGGCGCCCGCTGCCAGCTCAGAGCGCGAAGAATCGTCGCTCGCCATGCTCGGGCCGGCTCTAACGTCTGTACAGCACGATTTCCAGAGCCCCGCTGCTGATCTGCGCTTGCCACACTTGGAACAGCGCTTTACTGTCTCCGCAGCCATCGCCAAAAATGGCGGTAAAATTCAAAATGGCGGTCCGCGCCAAAATCGCCCCGATCGCGGGCCCACCCCTTAGGAGTCAGAAAACACTCTTACCTCACTGGACCGAGTATCACAGCTCCGGTCCCACAGAAAAAGGCAAGGAAAAACCTCTGTTCCAGCGTCTAAGCGCCAAAGCGCGACATTTTTTTTTTTTAATGCTGTGAGGAAAGCAGAGGTAAATAGAACTCCGGAGGCTCAGGTGAGTGGGAAAGGCAGGGAAAGGGCGAACCTATGTGCCTGCATCCACTGTTGGTGGGGAAGGACAGGGAAAACTAAGCAATGTGTCCACATCCACGGAGGTATGGGTAAGGCAGGGAAAGGGCGAACCTATGTGCCTTTAAAGTGAAGCTGCTATAGCCTCCAACACCCCTGCTAACAACTGGCAAAAGCACAGGAGCAACCTCCAGGCAGATTTTAGATGGAGCTCGAAGAAGCTGCAGCCACTCTGCTAGGGGAGATAGAGAATACTGAAGAGAGGCAGTGGAGCAAGCTGGTATGAGGCAATGAAAAAGGTGTGCTATCTCCCTCTGCTGGTTGATGGATACAACCCATCTGTAATGGCTGCATCTGTTTGATGACAAGGAAATGGCAGATACTAATCAAGGTCAGGTATACACAAAAAGGAGAGGAGGGTAGGTGGAGGTGAATCGTTACAAGTGGTTACGAGTCAAAAGCAATGTTAAAGAGCTAGGCAAGTCCCAGGAACATTACATGCAGATAAAGGAAGTCATAGTAGGTATTTTTCTGTCCCAAGAGTGCTCACAATTAAAAAAAAAAAGAAACAAAAATTACAAAAATCTGCAGTGGGACTTAAACCAGCAACGTCTGGATCTGGGCTCTGATTCTTAGATAGCTACTTTAACTATTAGGCTATTCCTGAACATGGATATCTGTGTGGCCATTTAATAATATGGACGTTCCTCTGCTGCCACACAGACATCCATGTCCTTCATTTTAACCCATTCATGATGTGGACATTTCAGTTCATAAAATGGATGTTCATGCTGGACGCTTCCAGCACATGGACGTCCATCTCACATATATTTTAGAACAGGCTTCTGTTCTAAAATACATGCCAGATGGAGATCCAACTGGGACGTCTACAATCTGAGTTGGATGTCCTTTCTAAAATGCCCCACCACATAAATCATGTCTTGTATAAAATATTGATTTATATGTATCAATAGGTTCCTTTTTTATTCATTTATAATTTGCACTATCAATTCTAGGCAGACTACAAAATTAAAACATACACAGTAAAATAAGCATAAAACAGTACAACATTAAACTATCTAAATACATCAGTAACATATGAGCAAAAATTATCAACAAAACAATATATCCAAAATTATAAGGTATCATAATGGTACTTCAATATCACAGATCTACTACTACTTATAATTTCTATAGCACTACTAGAAGACCAAAAAACGTATAGAATATCATGGAATACCTTCTGAAAAAGAAAGGCGCTCAATGATTTTCTATAATTCAAACAATTAGGTAATAACCCCAGCTCCATTGGTAACAAGTTCCATGATGTTGGTCCAGCCACATAAAAAAAATAGAAGACCAGGACTCCTCAAGTCTTATCTGTTTGAAAGACTATACTTCAAGAAGACCTTTCCGTGATGAACAAAAGGACCTAGTTGGACAATAAAGTCTCAGGGGGTCTTTTACTAAGGCGCATGCTAAAAATAGGTGTGCATTAAACGTTAGAGACGCCAATGCATTCCTATGGGCGTCCCTAACGTTCAGCGTGTGCCCAATTTTAGCCGCACTAAAAATGTGAGTGTGGCTTAGTAAAAGACCCCTTCAGTGTAGCAACAAGAGAAGTTGGTAATGTGCCATACAATGCTTTATAAACCAAAGTTAATATCTTGAATTGAATGCCTATAACATTAGGTCACGCCTAAAATACAGGTGGTGCAAGTTGGTGCATATCTGTATAGTAGGCATGCTCAGGGGTAGAATTTGAGCAGAATGTAGGTGAAGTATTTTATAAATACGTGTCATCATCCTTATTGTATGCATGTACATTTTACACTTGCTCTGGAGCTGGCGCAAAGTCTGTGCCTTAATGAAGGCGCAGTATTTGCAGGATTTGTGCTAGTATTTTAGAAAGATATACAGGCAAAAACAGATGCAATAAACTTTCTCAAAATGGAATAACTGTGAGCAGCATATATTTTCTAGAATATTGTGCTACTGGACGTGAAAGACGGAATACCTAATTCATTAGTATACCAAAATGCAGTGAGGCCATACATCACATTTGCCATCAGGAGGAGGAGCAAGGAATAAAAATAAACACTACATTTTTAGCTAAAAAAACCTCCTTTTCCTTTGCATTCACTCCCTTATTTTCTGAATTAAGGATAAAATGCCCACCTAATGCTGCTTGAACATGCAAAATCAGTTCTATATTTGATTTGCTTACTTTATTTTTGTCTATTAGATTGTAAGCTCTTTGAGCAGGGACTGTCTTTCTTCTATTTTTGTGCAGCGCTGCGTATGCCTGTAGCGCTATAAAAATGCTAAGTAGTAGTAGTAGTAGTATTTCTAATAAGACCACTAAGTATGTATTTATTATTATGTGAAAGCAAAATCTTACAAAAATAATTTAAAAGGTACAAAAAAATTCACCCCACAGTTACTTTCCCTTTCCCAATGACCAAGCAGAAAACTGCCCGAGAGACAAACTGTCTTTATAAATCAAGCATAGTTTCATATTAAGTTCTGCAGAGCTATTATAATGCTATGAGGCTATTTTTGAAACAGTAAAACGTCCAAAAACTGGCACAAAGCAGCAGATGGATGTTTTTCTTACAAAAACATCCAAATCACTATTTTCGAAACACATTTTAAAGATGTTTTTCTATGCAGTTCGTCTTCAGTGCATCCAAATCACAAGGGGGCATGTCAGGGGCAGCATTTGGGTGTTCCCACAACTTGGACGTTTTTCTGCCATAATGGAACAAAGTAAAAATGTCTAGGGCTAAACGTTGGACGCTTTGGTCTGGATCTGTTTCAGTAACAAGTCATTAAAAGGTGCCCTACATGACCACTGGATGAATTAAGGCATGATCCCCATCTCACTCATCCAGTGGTCACTGACCCCCTCCACCCCCAAAGATATGAAAGAAACAGTACATACCAACCTCTTTGATAGCTTCAGATGTTATAGCCAGTCCTATTAGAACAGCAAGCAGGTTCCTGGAGTAGCCTAGTGGTCGGTGCAGTGCACTGTAGAGAAGGTGACCCTGGTCCACATCCTACTCTAACTGTTACACTTATGGTTGAAAGTGTGAGCCGTCCAAAACCCTACTGTACCCACATGTAGCTACTGTAGTTGTGTACAGTTGGATACAGTAGTTTCTGGAGGGTTCCCCATACAATATAAGCGAATAATGGTAAGATGTGTTTCTGGGACCTTTTATGTGAAGTGCACTGCAGTGCCCCCAGGATGTGAAGTCCACTGCCGATGTCCAAAACAAGCTCTATTCTTGTTTTGGACATCTGAGAAATGGCATTTAGAGGTCCATATTGCATGGGCGTCCAAATCTCAATCTTACAAAGGCAGGATGCAAACGTCCCACTGCTCTGCTGAGATGTCTGTGGTGCCAGTCTACTATGTCCCAATGGCTTGTTTTTGTGCATTTTTCCCTTGAACTTTTTTTTTTTAAACGGTCACAAAAGAAAAACACACCAAGTACAAAACATCTAAAAATGTCTAGGAAATGGCCATTTTCAAAATAAAAAGACTTTCTCAGGTTCGAAAATGGCCATATTCACCACTTGAGTTTTGGTCGTTTTCAGCAAAAATTCCAAAGTTGGATTTAAGCATCATATCGAAAATGCCCTTCCACATGTGTAAAGAGTTATACATATTCTACATCCTGGAAATTTATCAGTATTTCAAAGGTAATGTTAGATGCGCTAAGCACAGTCCACTGGAGCAATAACCACTGCACACAATTAGTTATCCAAAACGCTAATTGCAAATGTTATTCAGAATCAATTCTTTTGAGTGGGGGGATGTAATAGGAGACCCACCCTTGCTCCTTTTCACCTCAACTGAATCCGACTGGCCTCAGTCTGCGAATACTGTGCCATAAGACTTCATTCACAACTACCCATTGCACTTCCACCATCTTAAATCCCCTTTCAGTCTATCCAGCCATTGCAGCAATAATCTCTTATGGCCACTCTCCTCACTTGTGAGTTGTGAGGTAGAAGTCCTGTTTCACTCAACCATATTCCTGGCTGGATTTAGGGTACAGTGACAGAGCAGGGCAATTGGCTAGACTACCATTCGACAAGGGGTGCTGCAAGGATCCCAGAGCCAGGTCTAACCCCTGGGAAGAGACAGTGCATGAGAATCTGTTCAGGAAATAGAGCCTCCCTCCCCCCCACCACACATTGATCCCCTACCTGCTTCTGGCATAAGTAAGTGCTCACTTCAAAATATCCCACAGTCTCTCCTACCTTGCCATTGCTGCTTTCATTGCTTACAAGTCACAAGAAGGCCCCTTACTTCCCAGATGAGAAGGACACCACCATTCCCGTAGGGTCTATGGCCTAGGAGCTTAGCTCTGTAGGTGCAACAGATTCTGAGCATCCCCAATAATGAGCAAGCTCCTTCCTTCATTTGTGTCCAGGTAGGAGGAATCTGTATTGTGTTTGGCATCCCTAATCATTTTGAAAATTTGGCACAAATGGTCTGGGGAGCACCATCAATACTCCTGCTCAGGGTGCCAGCCAGACAAGAGTCAGCCCTGACCAACAGAATATGTATTACACAATATGTGAATGGGATAAAGAAGTCCCTAGAGGAAACCAATGTGTTTACCTTCATGTACCTGATGCAATGTGATCCACAATGCTGCAGCTACATATACACTGGGCCTAATATATTAAACATTTCTCCACACAGACAGAATGGCAGAAAAGCACTAGCAAATCAGGCTCATTGTTTATACATCTATGAAAAACTGCTCTTACTGAACTGAAAATCTAATTGATTAATGCGTAAAAATATTTCAGCTTGGCTGACTTATAAAGCTGTACAGAGTAAAATGTTACCCGAGCGTGTATAATGTTGGACTCTTGTGCTGTTTGCCTGCAAAAGCAGGTAAATCTTTTGAATCTAAAGTCACTTTCACTATGATTTAAGGCTTGGCACGTGCCAAAGAACGCCAGCCTCTCCCTAGTGGCACCCAAAAGCAAGCCCTAGGTTTGCAGAAAAAAACTGCATTAAGTTAGAAACGATTCGCTCCCTTGAGGAAACAGACTGCTGTATTTCAATGCTATGCACCGCTGGGAAAAATGTCAGCTTAGCAGACATAACCAAAATAAAATTCCCTAACTAATACAATTGAAGTGCTACCTATTCAGACCTTTCAGTGCTATATCTTTCCAAAAGAATAAGCACACACATTGATAGGAAAGCAATTACAGAATATTCATTACAGAAATAACCCCACACAGACAAATCCTAAATCCAGCAGCAGAAGTATCCAGGGGAGCTGTGTCAGCTGTCTTCCCTGATTAATACCATGTCAGGGGTTCTGGTGGGTCGCAGGTGCTTCCTAATTAATGAACAGCACCTGTAATCTGCTGGCTGGCAGCAGAAAGTGGCCCAAATGACAGAGCTGTGGGGGGAGCTGCTAGAAATTCACTGTGAACCTTCAGATGCAAGGCCTGTGAAATGTGAGGAAGCTTAAGGCATTTTGTTTGACTAGACAGTTTAGCTGCTGTATCTACAGATTTACAGATGATACTGGATATTTACAAGAGGCCCCAGTATACGATAGGCTTTTATTCTGAACATTTATTCTTTCTGCTTTGTTAATAGAGAGCTATTAAAGGGACACATACCAGTATTATCAGTTTCCCCTGAGGTGGAATAAATTGCCCTTTTGGAATACTACTTGATCGTTGTACTTGCATGGATAGCTGTTTACTAGAGCCTAGGCCTCAACATGGCATGTAAATATAAGTCTAATGCTTCCATGACCCAGTGGTAATTAAAAGAAAAAATACATCAGCTCACGGCCAGTGGAAGACAGGGTGCGCCACCTTCCACTGTAGCTGCTATGAGCAAAGAAGCAAGTTTCAAAAGGTTTCAAATCTGGTTGACGATAAACTTTCACAAAATAAAATAAATGAATCCTCATTGCGAAGTCCATATTTTCTAGAATTCTTCCCTCCAGCAATCTTATTGTGTCACTGGATGCGAAAGAGAGAATGCCTAATTCAACAGTATACAATAAAGCAAAGAGGCCAACTGTCCATATATCACATATGCTGACAGGAGGAGCAGGGATTTAAAAAAACAAAACAAAACAAAACAAAACCAAATAAAACAAAACAACATTTTAAGCCTTCACACCATTGTTTTTCTAAACCAACAGGAAATTGCCCACCTAATGCTGTTTCTACATGTAGAATCAGTTTTGTATTTCTGATAAGACCCCTAATTACTGTATTTTACTTATTATTTGAAGAAAGCATTTACAAAAAATAAAATAAAAACAAAACAAAAACTAAAAGCAAAAAAGGCATAAAGAAAATCAACAGATATGGCGATCGTTTGGGTTCCTACATCTGATTAGCATCTTCTTTGCGCCAGCAACATTACACAGTGCTCGCCCATAGAGTGTTTTGTGGTGACGCCTGAGACAGGCGGGTTTCTCCACTGAAAGACAGCCAGTGTTGGGTCCTCCTACTGGTGGCTCAGAATAAAGTGTTTGTCAAGCTACATCCACTGTGGTGGTTTGTCCTTTGGTCTGCCTCTACTTTCTCCTTCTTGTACTGCAAACGATTCGATATCATAGGCCTTGTACCACAGCATTAACAGATAGAATCTAACAGCCACTGCAGGATCTAATTTAGTATTCCCACCCACCCCTAGGACAACTCCTCATTTATAGTCAGTTATTGTAATTAGGGTAACAAGCAAGGAGTGCTCTTATAGAGTTTTAAATACATTTCATTACCATCTAAGAAGGAAATACTAAAATCATACAATACACTATATAAAGTAAAAGACACTTTTATATTAGGCTAATATCCTTAATACTGTAGCAAGTTTTAAAATATTGGAAAACTCAAAAACACTAAGATGGAGTCAGCAGTCCAGCAGCGAGAGGGGTGCTATCCAGTCTTTTGCATTGAGTGTCACATGTATGATTATCTCCCAGTTGGTGAGATGTCATATGTTTGCGCCCGATGCAAAGAGCTCCTAGCTCTTAGAGAACATGTCCGTTCTCTTGAGGCTAGAGTAGCAGACTTGGTGGAGCTGAGGGAGACAGAGAGGTACATAGAGGAGACCTACAGGGATTTTGTAGAGAGGTCCCACCTCCAGTCTAGTAGCCCTTGTGCTACCTTGGAGGAGGGAGGTCTCCTAGAAGGAGAGCATCACCCTGGTGAAGTAGGAAGTACTCCTTTAGCCAGGACCTGCCCACCAGGGGATGTACTATCCTCTCGCACTGAGGATATGTCTCCAAGTGCTGCCCGGGAGGGAAAGGTTAGGACAGCTGTTGTAGTTGGTGATTCGATCATTAGGCATATAGATAGCTGGGTGGCTGGTGGACGTGAGGATCGCCTGGTGACTTGCCTGCCTGGTGCGAAGGTGGCGGACCTCACGCGTCACCTAGATAGGATTTTAGATAGTGCTGGGGAGGAGTCCGCTGTCTTGGTACATGTGGGTACCAATGACATAGGAAAATGTGGGAGAGAGGTTCTGGAAGCCAAATTTAGGCTCTTAGGTAGAAAGCTCAAATCCAGATCCTCTAGGGTAGCATTTTCTGAAATGCTACCTGTTCCACGTGCAGGGCCCAAGAGACAGGCAGAGCTCCAGAGTCTCAATGCGTGGATGAGACGATGGTGCAGGGAGGAGGGTTTTAGATTTGTTAGGAACTGGGCAACATTGTGGGGAAGGGGGAGCCTATTCCGAAAGGATGGGCTCCACCTTAACCAGGGTGGGACCAGGCTGCTGGCGTCGGCATTTAAGAAGGAGATAGAGCAGCTTTTAAACTAGAAATGGGGAGAAGGCCGACAGTCGCTCAAAAGCGCATGGTTCGGGAAAAGGTATCTTGCAAAGATACCTCACAAACAGGGAAGATAGGGTTTCTGGATAGTGAGGTTGCACAACAGACCGTGGTAGGCCAGGTGCCCTTAAATACAACTAAAGATCAGACAAAAGATGTCAAATCAATAGTGTCAGGTACTAAGCATCATGCAAATAAGAACAACAAACATACTCTGAAATGTCTATATGCAAATGCTAGGAGTCTAAGAAATAAGATGGGAGAGTTGGAATATATTGCACTAAATGAAAAATTGGATATAATAGGCATTACTGAGACCTGGTGGAAGGAGGATAACCAGTGGGACACTGTCATACCGGGGTACAAAGTACATCGTAATGATAGGGTAGACCGGACTGGTAGAGGGGTAGCATTGTATATTAAAGAGAGCCTTGACTCAGATAGATTACAAATTCAGCAGGACACAAATCACACCTTTGAATCACTGTGGGTTGAAATTCCATGTATAAAAGGGAAACAAATGGTGATAGGAGTGTACTACCGTCCACCTCGCCGTGATGAGCAGGTAGACGCAGAAATGATAAAAGAAATCAGAGACGCGAACAAAATGGGCAATGTGATAATAATGGGTGACTTCAATTATCCAAATATAGACTGGGTAAATGTAACATCGGGACACGCTACAGAGATACAATTCCTTGATGAAATCAAGGACAGCTTTATGGAGCAACTGGTGCAGGAGCCGACGAGAGAAGGAAAAATTCTAGACTTGGTCCTTAGTGGAGCGCATGATCTGGTGAGGGACGTTATGGTACTGGGGCCGCTTGATAACAGTGACCATAATATGATCAGTTTTGACATCAACCTTGAAGTAACTGTACACAGAAAGTCAAATATGTTAGCGTTTAACTTTAAAAAAGGAGACTATGATAAAATGAGAAGAACGGTAAAAAAAAAACTTAGGGGGGCAACTGAGAGAGTAAAAACTGTACAACAGGCGTGGACGCTGTTCAAAAATACCATCCTGGAGGCCCAGGCCATACATATTCCGCGAATTAGAAAAGAAAGACGGAAGTCCAAAAGACACCCAGCCTGGTTGAAAAGTGAGGTGAAGGAAGCTATTAGGGCTAAAAGAAACGCCTTCAGAAAATGGAAGAAGGAACCGTCTGAAAATAACAAGAAACAGCATAAGGAGTGTCAAAGCAAATGCAAGGCGCAGATTAAGAAGGCCAAGAGGGAGTATGAAAAAAAGATAGCATTAGAGGCAAAAAAACATAGTAAAAATTTTTTTCGGTATATTAAAAGCAGGAAGCCGGCAAAAGAATCGGTTGGGCCGCTGGATGACCGAGGGGTAAAAGGGGCGATCAAGGAAGACAAAGACATAGCGGAGAGACTGAATGAATTCTTTGCTTCGGTCTTCACTGAGGAAGATTTGGGTGGGATACCGGTGTTGGAAATGGTATTTCAAGCGGACGAGTCGGAGAAACTTACTGACTTCACGGTAAACCTGGAGGACGTAATGGGGCAGTTCGGCAAACTGAAGAGTAGCAAATCTCCTGGACCGGATGGTATTCATCCTAGAGTACTGATAGAACTGAAAAACGAGCTTGCGGAGCTACTGCTAGTGATATGCAACTTATCCTTAAAATCGAGCGTGGTACCGGAAGATTGGAGGGTGGCCAATGTAACGCCCATTTTTAAAAAAGGCTCCAGGGGAGATCTGGGAAATTATAGACCGGTGAGTCTGACGTCGGTGCCGGGGAAAATGGTAGAGGCTATTATCAAAAACAAAATTACAGAGCACATCCGAGGACATGGATTACTGAGACCAAGTCAGCATGGCTTTTGTGTGGGGAAATCTTGCCTGACCAATTTACTTCAATTCTTTGAAGGAGTGAACAAACATGTGGACAAAGGGGAGTCAGTTGATATTGTGTATCTGGATTTTCAAAAGGCGTTTGACAAGGTACCTCATGAAAGGCTACAGAGGAAATTGGAGGGTCATGGGATAGGAGGAAATGTCCTATTGTGGATTAAAAACTGGTTGAAGGATAGGAAACAGAGAGTGGGGTTAAATGGGCAGTATTCACAATGGAGAAGGGTAGTTAGTGGGGTTCCTCAGGGGTCCGTGCTAGGACCGCTGCTTTTTAATATATTTATAAATGATTTCGAGATGGGAGTAACTAGCGAGGTAATTAAATTTGCTGATGACACAAAGTTATTCAAAGCCGTTAAATCGCGACAGGATTGTGAAAAATTACAAGAGGACCTTACGAGACTGGGAGACTGGGTGGCTAAATGGCAGATGATGTTTAATGTGAGCAAGTGCAAGGTGATGCATGTGGGAAAAAAGAACCCGAATTATAGCTACGTCATGCAAGGTTCCACGTTAGGAGTTACGGACCAAGAAAGGGATCTGGGTGTCGTCGTCGATAACACACTGAAACCTTCTGCTCAGTGTGCTGCTGCGGCTAAGAAAGCGAATAGAATGTTGGGTATTATCAGGAAAGGTATGGAAAACAGGTGTGAGGATGTTATAATGCCGTTGTATCGCTCCATGGTGCGACCGCACCTTGAGTATTGTGTTCAATTCTGGTCGCCGCATCTCAAGAAAGATATAGTAGAATTGGAAAAGGTGCAGCGAAGGGCGACTAAAATGATAGCGGGGATGGGACGACTTCCCTATGAAGAAAGACTAAGGAGGCTAGGGCTATACAGCTTGGAGAAGACACGGCTAAGGGGAGACATGATAGAGGTATATAAAATAATGAGTGGAGTGGAACAGGTGGATGTGAAGCGTCTGTTCACGCTTTCCAAAAATACTAGGACTAGGGGGCATGCGATGAAACTACAGTGTAGTAAATTTAAAACAAATCGGAGAAAGTTTTTCTTCACCCAACGTGTAATTAAACTCTGGAATTCGTTGCCGGAGAAAGTGGTGAAGGCGGTTAGCTTAGCAGAGTTTAAAAAGGGGTTGGACGGTTTCCTAAAGGACAAGTCCATAAACTGCTACTAAACGGACTTGGAAAAGTCCAAAATTCCAGGAATAACATGTATAGAATGTTTGTACGTTTGGGAAGCTTGCCAGGTGCCCTTGGCCTGGATTGGCCGCTGTCATGGACAGGATGCTGGGCTCGATGGACCCTTGGTCTTTTCCCAGTATGGCATTACTTATGTACTTATGTACTTAAATGATTTTAAAAGCTCACACATCAGTGACAAATAGAGATTAAACAAAATCCCGGACAAGGTTGATCTTTGTGGTACCCTGGTATGCATTTGTAGTTGAGAGGAAAGTTGGTTTCCCACATGCACCTTCCTAATATGAAGATATGAACTAAACCATTCCAGCACAGGTCCCGCAATACCACACCCAGCTAAATGGCTCAACAAAATGTGATGGTTCAAAGTATCAAAAGCTGCAGAAACTTTGAGAAACACCAAAAGAGAATTGGTATAATGCTCCAAACCATGGTTTAACTCATCCAATGTTGCAGCAATCAGCCCTTTGATACTATGAGACTTGCGGAATCTGTACTGGAATGGGTCAAGCTGCAGCAATACTAATAGAAGATTGTAAGCGACGTGACCACATCACACCGTTTTTGCAAAAACTTCCCTGACTAGTGGCTATTAGTACAAGATAGGGCTAAGTTTAAAACTTGAAGTCTGATCTTCAAAGCCCTTATAGAAAATGGTCCAGAATGCTTGAATAGGATCTCCATCTACAAAACCTCTAAGGACACTAAGGTCCTCCCAAGGAGTATCCCTAACCACACACTCTTCAAAGGACATCACATGATGTGATACCCACCAGCGAGCCTTCTCCAGAGTAGTCCCACACTGTGGAAATGTACTCCCTGAAAGGCTTCACTTAAAACAAGACTATCTCTACTTCAGGAAGCCGATGAAAGCTTCGCTCTTCAACCAGGCCTTTAATGGAAGAAGTAACTAACTTGCTAGTCACACACATACACAGCTTATACTAGATGTTCCTTCTATACGAGATGTGAGATTGGAGGACTATTGTTAAAGGATTTTCAGGGTTGTTGGCACAACTTCGCGGAATTGTCTCCCTGTATCATTAAGGCCATCTCAGAGCATGACCACCTTAAATGTCTTAAAACCCTCTTTTCAGCAAGCATATGGTCTACCAGTGGAAAAACAGATCTATAACCTTTAAGATAGGATCATGTGATATGTTGTCAGGTGTGATTTAATGTATGCCTATGACTGATTAAGTAGGGACCACCACTGAATATGGTTCGATGAAATGTGATTTTTGATGTTATGTTATTTGTGTGTTTTATTTTATATTTTAACTGTGTTTTAAAATTGTGTATGTTATTATTGTTAGCTACCAAATGCTCTGGATTGTGCAGGATAGTAAATGACGAAAATAAAGTGACACCAGCTGCACATACTATAGCCTGACATGTTTATCCACTCCTACCTAGCATCTTTCTTATCTCATATGCACATTTCTTAAATTAATTCCCTTATTTTCTTATTCCTGTTACTCTATCTTACCTAGCCATATCTTCCATCTTTGCTTATACCCTATGCTGTCTATTAAAATGTTTTATTATGTATTGTGTTGACATTGTAAGTATGATACTATGCCATACTTCATATTGTTATTTGAATATTTGTACTGCTGTAATCGTCTATTGCTTATGTTTGACTTATACTTGCTGTAAACCACCTTGAGTGAATTCCTTCAAAAAGGCAATAAATAAATAAATCCTAATAAATAAAAAGATGGGTAGGGTCTGCAAACCTTCTTCATGAGTTCAATGTGTGCTGTAAGTATGTTTTTTTCCCTCTGTCTCATTATGGACCTAGTCCACTGATGAGTGTCTTTGCTGAAGGGAAAGGCAGCCGCAGCATAGTGAGCTGACAAAACTTAGCGTGGCGGTGGCCACATGGAAGGGTGTTACCGTCATCATCCCTCTTCCTTTCCCCCCACGGCCAGCTTGGACACTCTCATCAACTATGACGTGGGTGTGTGTCGCCAATGATGTGGGGGTGCTGGGCCAAGTGATTGGTAGCCTGGGGGTGAGAGGCGGGGCCGTGGCGGATGCCTGCAAAATTCAAATGCAGCAAGTGAGGTGGGCTTTAGCTTCCCATGCTGCCAGTGCATGGGTTTTTCTGCTCCTTCGGTAAGCCCTTTGAAAGGCCTTTTGAGCAGCATGGCTCTCCTGGTGAGGAGAGAGCCTTTTTGAGCTGCATGGTTCACCAGGTATGTCGTCCGGGCTGAGGCTTGGGTTGGAGATGTGGGACACAGGCAGGAGAGAGATCTTCAGAGTTGCATGGCTCACCTGGTAAGTCTGCAGGACAAGGCATGGACAAAAAACCCACTACCCTTCAGAGCCCTACTGCTCACCCAGCTCGGCTTGCCACCCATGTGGCTTGCTACCCCAGCCCATAGGGTCTGCTCTGCCTGCAAGGTCCTGACAGTCCCCACGCTTTACCAGACCCTACAAAGTTGCGCTGCAGAACCTTTCTTGGAGTTCTATCCCATTTGCCGTCACTGGCTCCGCCCCAATACACAAACAGGCCAGCATAGCAATTGTGCATATTCATCTGACCAGAGCACAGCGCTGCCCTTAGAAGTGGAACGACCAACGCTGTCATGAGTCTATTCTTGGCATTTCCGAGATAATAAAGAGGAGCCAGCTATACCTAACTCGGTGGGAAATTTTTGCAAAATCTGATCTGAATGCAGATCTCATCTCAATCAGGCCAGATCACCTTAGGTCTGCCAGCTTGATGTGAACATCCATTCTTCAATTATATCTAAGGAGCGCCAAGCATCCTATCATCAAAATGCTGTCTTAGATCCCCTGTTTAGGGGAAACCCATTACCCACCGCTTAACTCCCCCATATCCAGTTACCAAATGCAAAATAAATAAATCCGCTCTCTTTCCCTTTTGCTCTTCTCCACATGCCATAACAGCACTCCTGCAACAAATGGAATGGGTCTGCTCCCTCTTGTTGCAAATTCCCTGGTCATGCAGACTGTATTTGCACCATGCTAATGAAGCCTCCATTGGGAGCCCATAGGGTGTTATCCATCTGGATGTGTTTGACAGTTCTTTCATCAAGCCACTTTTCCTGTTGTTCCACCAGACCAGACCATGGGATACCTTGCTCCAAACACCCCCAATATTGGTATAATTGGGGGCTGACGTTTTCACTCATTCACATACCCGGGATTTAAAATAAATAAATAAATAAGTAAAATAAAAAAGGTTTGTATAAGTCCCTAGAGGTAAAGTCCATAGTCTGCTATTGAGATAGATGTGAGGAAACCAGTGCTTTGGAATGTTGTTATTTTAGATTCTTGCCAAGTATTTGCGACCTGGATTGGACACTGTTAGAAACAGGATACTGAGCATGAAGGATTATTGGTCTGACCCACAATGGCTATTCTTGTGTGTTTATGTTACCCTAAGGGTTTGGCTCTCCACCCCCAATTGTGGCATGGTAAGGGTCCTACATGTGCATACAGCGTCTGTGGCCATCTGAGGTTGAATACATCAAACCTGAATCCTCCTTGAGTTCTCCAGTCAAATCTCAGTACCCACCAATGTTGTAGCTTAGGCGACAGCAACAATCTCATAAATATGGACATAATAGCTCATATGGTACGGTATGACCCCAATGGTGTCAACAGCTTTGCAAGATGCACCTGTAGCTTCACCTTGCCAGCAGGACTACAATAGTTACCAGCTCAGAGAAATGTCCACACAACTGCTGACACAGCACCAGAAGCCTACATCTCCTACACATCCCCTAGGTTCACACTAGACTACCTCATATTGTGATAAGGCTAAGCACACCGATTACAGCAAAGGGCAAGCAGGTCCTTAACTACTCTACCCAGAGTTCTCCAGGAGGCTTAAAGGAAAGGGCAGACAGGCAATCCAGGTAGGGATTCCCGAGAATAACTGGAAGGGATGCAGCTCAGGAAAATGGATGCCATTTAAGTCAGTCACCAGCAGGGGGCCAATGAAAGATGAAGCTCAATTTCCTTGGGTACGTAATCAGTACCGGATACCTCCCAGCTGTGAAAGGGGAGAGGAGACTGATTCCCTGAGAACAGTGTGGAGTGAAGAGGGGAGTGAAGGTTAGAAGGAGAAGACAGAGCCAATGGACTGTGTGGAAGAAGGGAGGGAGGCACCTTCTGAATTGCCCTGCTCAGAGGATCCAGCACACATGGACTGGGAGGAAAACACCTAAAAGGTAGCCTTTCTAGCACTGAGGGGCAGAGCATGGGTGGTCACAGATTTGAATACTGTGAAGAGGGTGGTGCTTTGCTAGGCCTGCAGTGTGCAGGACCATTACAGTGCTCTGGTGAAAGACTGAGAGACTTTAGTTTGAACTTTTGCTTTACTACTACTACTACAAATCATTTCTATAGCGCTACCAGTAATGTTTTGATGAAGTAAGTGAACTGAACTCTTTGGCTTATTTTTTTCCTTTTTGTCTGGAGGTTTTGTGGATTGCACTTCAGCTGACTGGTGGAACTGTGCTGAGCTGAAGTGATAAACTGAGTGTTTTTTTTTTCCTGTCGAAACTAAGCAGGCCACCACCTTGTTCAGGAGGAGCTGGTAACCGAGTCGGTTGAGTTTTTTTTTCTTTGTGTTTTGCTTTAAAACTGAGTTGGATGTTCAACTAGATCCGGGAGTGAGAACTGTGATGCTTACCCTATCCGGAGGTGAGAACTGGACTGCAAGAAACCATTCCCTGACCTGTGAGGGAAGGAGGCCTTTACAATATATAGGCAATCACCTAATCCATAAGTCCCAGCTTCTAAAACCTTCACAGTTCAAGAGCATACCTGGCCCTGGCTCTGTCAGTCACCTGAACCACCAACTTCCCCTGTGACCCGTTAATCACCCAAACCAAAATTCCCCCTGTGACCCTAATGCGGTCACCTCCATTGTCCAACAAAACAGAAGAAACTGATCCTCGCAAAAAAACAAACAGTTAAACAATCACAGCGAAGATGACAAAAAAAAAAAAGGACGACACTTCAAATACAAAAATTTTTTGGGGAAAATGTTGAATTTTATTGAAAGGTGATATGAATCGACACAGCTGTGTTTCGGCCCAACTGACCTGCGTCAGGAGTCTTTACACCATATGTGTATTTTCTTGTCTTTTTAAACCTTACTGTACAGAATGTTCTGGAAAACAGAACTTTATTTGAGCAACAGAGTCTTAATACAGACTCTGCAGGTACCGACTTCAAACGGTCTCCGTATAAAACTACTAATCTCAAAAGATACGGAGCTACAGATAGCTACATTCTGTACAGTAAGGTTTAAAAAGACAAGAAAATATACATATAGTGTAAAGACTCCTGACGCAGGCCAGTTGGGCCGAAACACAGCTGTGTCGAGTCATATCACCTTTCAATAAAATTCAACATTTTCCAAAAATATTTTTTGTATTTGAAGTATCGTCCTTTTTTTTGTGTGTGTCATCACCTCCATTGTCCCACACTTTCATTCCCTATCCCATGTCTTGGCCACTGCATAGTCCTTACACAAAGCTAGGACTATCATCACAATAGTGATGTTTGATCACATAACGCCAAATACAAACCAAAAAAAGAAAAGAATACACCCCCTAAGTTCAAAACATCTGGATCCAGAGTTGGAGTAAAAAACCCTCACTCTTCTATTGATGAAGCAGCAACAATTAAAAAGACCAGACAAGAATCCAATCCCTTCTACCCTCACTCAATTTTGCATGCAGAGCTACATAGTAACATAGTAGATGACTGCAGAAACAAAGCCTGCACGGTCCATCTAGACTGCTCATCAAGATTCTCATTACATAAGGTTTAATGTATTTATTCATATTTATACCTTATCTTGGTACCCTTGGGAGTCAGAGTATCCAAGAAAGGTTGAGAGAGTGCCTGAGATGAAAGGAATATGTCACAGAACAGTACTGAAGAAAGGATTCAACCCCTCTTCAGCAATGCTTATTTTAAAAGTATGGATCTGTGCTGGAATTACTGCCATCTGTCTGTGTTGAAGAAACATTTATTCAGAAAAATACTTTATTCTGTAACCTCATTTCTAGACTTGAAAGGTTCCTTGAGAACCCCCCCCCCCCCCCCCAAATGCCATAAGTTGAATGTGCAACTGCCTCTTTGAATGTGGCATGAAATAGTAAAGATAAGTCCTTTTTTATATTGTTTTATATAGCAGTGCCACAGGATAGAAGAAAAGAAAAAAAAAGTATATGTAAGACCCTCTACCATTGTTTTCTATGGGAGGAAAAGAAAATAAAGTCATTGGGGCTTTTTCTCCCACAGGAAACAAGATCAAATATTTATTCTGAGGAAGATCACATGGAGTAAATTTATTCAGGGTAGAAGGCTTAGACAGGTGAACAAAAGACAGATGTGTAGGGGGATAAAAAAGATGTTTATGGATGATAACAAGGGCAGAAGTGAACCCTGCAATGGAAAGGACAGGCTGGAGCTGTCACCTACATGGCCAAATATATCTTTTTTTTTAGGCCATCTGGAATATCTCTTTGAAATTGTCAACACATGCCAGATTGCAGCTGAATGAATATATATATATATATATATATATATATATATATATATTTTTTTTTTTTTTTTTTTTTAAATAAGATTGGCAATAAAACAGGTTTTTCTGGCCCAAAGCCAGAAGGGGATAAACTGGCCCCGAAGGCATGAAGCTCAATTTTGTCATAGTCTTTCATCCTTCAGATAGATTCTCTGGTTAAAATATAATAAAAACAATCCATTTCATTTGTTTAACATGGCTTGCACTGGACATTGTCTCTCTTCATTTGTCTCTCAGTCACTGATGGAAGCCAGTACTTATCTAGACTTGATTACATGAAGTCTCTGCTAGCATGCCTTCACTTAAAAGCAATACAACCACTCAAATTAACACAGAATTTGGCAGCTCAGTTTGTTTGCAGTTTACTACACTTTCCTTATGTCTTCCTTCTCCTAGTTAAACTTTATTGGCTTCTCATCAGCCATCACATCCGCTTTAAAATTCTCATTTGGATCTATGCCCGTCAATAATCTGTTCCTCAGTATTTTCTATCATTGGCTTTAGCCCACTCTTTCCCACGTTCAGAGTCCCTGTTTTTTTTCTGTGCATCACTAGCCAAAGAGACAAAATGAAAATGAGTAAAGGAATAAACTGGAGATATGGGATAGCAAATGACCATCTCTTCTGAGTTTCAGGCTTTACAGTCTTTAAGAATGGAAAGGGGAAACACAGAAACAGAGAAAAATGTAGGCAGATAAAAACCATATGGCCTATCCAGTCTGCGCATCTATGCCATCTACTCTCCCTATCACTCCCTTAGAGATTGCACTTGTCCCTTCTCTCTTGAATTCAGATACTGTTTTCATCTCCACTACTTCCACCAGGATGCCGTTCCATGAATTCACCACCCTTTCCGTGAACAAGTAATTCCTCAGGTTGCTTCTGAGTCTATTCCCTTTCACCTTCATCTTATGCCACCTCATTCCAGAGTTTCCTTTCAATTGAAAGACACACGCTTCCTTGCATTTATGCAGCCTAGGTATTTAAATGTCTCTATCATACCTCCCCTCTCTCGCCGTTCTTCCAAAGAATACATACTGAGATCTTTAAAGTCTGTCCTCCTTCGTTTTATGACGAAGACCACTGACTATTTTAGTAGCCGCTCTCTGGACTGACTCCATCCTGTTCATATGTTTTTGAACGTGCAGTCTCCTGAAGGGGATTTGGATTTACTTCACGCCTAGATTTTAGAAAACCTCACATTCTGAAGATACAATTTGAAAATGTTATAGAGGCTGAGCTTCTCGAAAGCTACTTATTTTGAGTATCCAAACTATCGGTCTTTAAAAGGAACCTTGTTGTTAAAAATGTAAAGCTTGCCTATTAAAGCTACTTTTCAAATTGTATTAGTCTGTTGCTGCCAAGATATCAACAGGATCCCAAAACCTTGTACTTTTTCATAAATGAACTATAATAGCAAATTGCATTTCAGATCATATAAAGCTGTGGAACTGCAGGAGATCCAGACTGTCTGTTGTCTTTCCTTTGTCCGCCTTCCACTTTGATACTGCTGCTCCCAACACAAAATCCAACACCCAGATCTGCTCTCAAGACTTGTACAATACCCTGCCACTAATGGATTGTTTCCCAGTGCTTTCTGGCAACAACTAGTATGTTTACAATAAATTATTCACTAAATTTACTGAACTTAAATTTTATATTGTAGAGAAAAAAAATTACAAGGGATTAATTCCCCTATGTGAAAGCTTGCAATAACCTGAAAATCTTAAGCACACTACTTTGATCTTCTATTATTTTCTCTCTCCTCATTATTTTCCAACAGAGCAAAAAAAAAACTATGCAAAAACAAATATCAAAATGTAAAAGGCAGGATAAATAAAATGCTTCTGCCCTGCTATAACTCTAGTTTGTCATTTTTCCTGTCTGCACTATAGATTTGAAATTATATAGTAAAATAGTAGATGACGGCAGATAAAGACCTGAACGGTCCATCCAGTCTGCCCAACGGTCACAATCATTATCAATTCATGATGTAACCAAGTTCCAACCACTGCAGTTGCTGTCAAAGCCCAATCCAGCCATCCCAAACTGTCTTGCCATATACGGGACACAGACTGTACAAGTTTGCCCGGCACAGGCCTTAGTTCTTCACAGCCGTAGCTTAGTCTACCACCCTGCAACCTTAATTCATGTCCTCTAGTTTTACCATTTCCCCTTGTCTGGAAAAGATTTGTTTCTATATTAATACCTTTCTAGTATTTAAATGTGTTCCCCTATCCCTCCTTTCCTCTAGGGTATACATATTCAGGTCTTCCAGTCTCTTCTCATATGTCTTTTGGCACAAGCCCCATGACATTTTTGTTGCCTTCCTCTGGACTGCTTCAACATAGGCGCCCGGTATAAGAGGCTTGGGGAGGCTCCAAAGCAGACGCGACAAGTCTCACCAACGATAGCTGGGGACGGGGTACTGGAGCATCATGCAGCAGCTTCTTCTTTCCTGTGCTGTGCTCCCGTCCTGTTGTTCTCGCTAGCGCCACGGACGTCTACTTCGTTCTAGCCTATAGCAGGCCTGCCTCGGGGACTCAGCCTTCCTCCTGCTCTGATGCATCACACGTCAGCTGATGCAACTTCCTGCTTCCGCGAGGGTGGGAGGGACGCGTCATCACAGAAAGGTCGAGTGAGTAAGTTCTCTTCCCGAGACAGCCAAACCTCAAGGCAAGTATCAAACTGCTTCTTTGGAGAGCGGAGGGGAGGGAAAGAGTGCAACTAAGAGGAAGAGACTGGAAAGGGCAGAAGAAAAGGAGTGAGAGTGCGAGACTAATACAGGGAGAAACTGAAAGGGGGAGGAGGGAAGGAGCAGGAGCACTCACTGACTGAACCTTTGGGAGAGATCCCGCCCAGAGCTGATTAAGGTGCTGCTCTGATTGTCCTGGGTAGGGAAGGAGGACAGGCAGGAGGAGGAAAATATGAAGGTGCTGCTTTGATGAGTGGGGAAGGAATAGGCAAAGAGGCTGAACTGGGAGAGGAGGAGAAGAAACAGGGAAAGATGTTGGATGGAATGGAAGAGAGAGGGACAGCTACTAGCCATAGAGTAGGGGAGAGGTAGAGACAGGTACATCGCAGCATAAATCTAGTAGCGCTATAGAAATGTTTAATAGTAGTAGTAGAAGAGGTGCTGAATTCAGGAGGAGTAGGGGAGGGGAGAGAGATATAGAGAGTGAGAGTAGAGAGACAACTGGGGGGAAGGGAAACAATGCTGGATGAAAAAGATGAGGGGGGGGGGGGGAAATACTGGATTATGAAGGGATGGTGGGAATTGAGAGGGAGCGATACTGGCTCCAGAGTAGGGCATGCAGGAGATTAGGGTCACAGAGACAGAGGGACAATTGTGGTCATGGGGGGCGGGGAGGGGGAATAGGGACACGGGGCAAATTTCTGATGATAGGGAGAAGGATAGAGGCATGGGGGACTCTTTCTAGGTCTTCCTTGCTGTTTTGTTATATTAGTTTTTTGAAATGTGTATTCTGATCTTTTGGGTTTGTTTCTGTATTTATAGTATTGCTGTATGCAGAGTCTGACTTCATGAGGTTCCAGTTCAGGTTTTGTTGCCTTCATATCTCTATTACTGATCTGTGGTCCCTTGTTTCATATTGTTGACTGTCTGCATTTTCCGTATGGGTGGTATATTGGTGTATTAGGGTCTGCCCAGTGTAATATTTATGGTACAGTAAGGTTCTGAGTGTTTTTGCACAAAGTTGTGCATAGTGTTTTGCAGTTGAGCAATTGTGTTTAGTATATGCTTTGAGCAACCACTTTATTCTTTGACGTATGATACATATCTAATATCTAAATTTAATAAAAGGTATTGTGACTATTTTATTTTTACTTATTTTTGTTCTGTGTGTTGTCAGACAATCATGGATGTAACCTCCGCCCCTGGCCCCACCCCCACCCCTAACCCTGTCCCACCCCCACCCCTAACCACACCCCCTTTAGCCTCCCCAAACAGTTGGGCTACCGACCACCTATGTGCTTCAAGTCTTTTTACATCCTTAGCATGATACAGGCATGATACAGGCTCCAAAACTGAACACAGGGCTCCAAGTAGGGCCTCACTAATGACGTACAAGGGCATCAACAATTCCTTTGTTCTGCTGATTATGCCTCTCCTTATGCAGCCTAGTATCCTTCTGGCTACAGCCATCACCTTGTCACATTGTTTCATTGCCTTCAGATCCTCACACACTATCACCACAAGGTCCATCTCTCTGTGCACATCAGCCTCTCACCTCCTAGCACATACAGCTTCTTTGGATGCCAAACATTAGACCATTCTTCTAATTTTTGGGGACCCCTTTTCATCTTGTCCACTCCCTTGCAAATCTTGGTATCATCCACAAAAAGACAAACTTTACCTTCTAATATTTCGGCAATGTCACTATTGAATAGAATTGGCCCCACCACTGATCCTTGAGTCACTCTACTACTCACCTTTCCTTCTTCCAAGTGAATTCCATCAACCACCACCTTTCGGCATCTGTCAACCAGTTTCTAATCTAGTTCACCTCTTTGGATACTAACTTCAGCCTATTGAGTTTATTCAAGAGCCTCCTATGAGGCACCGTGTCAGGTTTGCTGAACTCCAAGTAGATTAATCCTGGTGTATGTCCTTGATCCAATTCTCTGGTCGCCTAATCAGATAATTCAATCAGATTCATTTTGCGTGATTTGCCTTTGATAAAACCATGTTGCCTCAGATCTTGTAAATCCATTGGATTCGGTTGAAACGATGGATCCAAGATGGCGTTTGAAACGGACGTGCGTTCTAGTGTCTCCTGAACGCTAGTTAGATTCCTGGATTGTGGTGTCTTCCCTACGAACCCCGCGAGTTGGTTATGGGGAAAAGGAAAGCAAACGTTAACGTGCTCACCTCCACGAGCCGTTCTGAGTCATACACCATGAGACAGACAACTCTAGACGAGATGGTGACCTGAACTCCGGGGGCCTCAATGAGTGCTATGGTAAACCAGGAAAAACAACGGGAACTTAGTACCGAGAGAGTTACACTAAGTCCTCCCTCGATTACAGCCCCCCCCCCCGAGACCCAGAGAAGAGTTTGCTTCGGTGGAGCAACAGTTTGGTGCACCCGAGAGTGGAGGACTCCCAGCTGCTGCAAGAGGAGGCCCTGTAGCGACTTCTTCACCTATGGGAACAGCGCGCGAGGACAGGATGTACATTCCCTTTCTTCTCAGGCACAGGAGAATCTCTCTGGAGTTCTCATGGACAAAGACCGGCTGTAGAGACCCTTGATATTTTATGGGACGCAATACAGGGTCTGAATGCTACTCTTCAGCAGATTTCCAATGCTACTCGTGGAGAAATGGCTGAAATTAAGCAAATTCAGGATTCTTTTTCTGCCCAGCTCAAGACTCACACAACTAAAATAGAGGTCCTTGAGAATGATATGCAAACTTTTAAAAACTTCTCTTTCTCTGTGTCTAAAGATAAAAATATTCAAACCCGGAAGATTGAATACCACAAAAATCAGATAAGGAGAAACAACATAAGATTTTTAAATTTTCCCAAATCCCCATTGATACCTGCGTTAGAAATGTTTAAAAGATACCTTAAGGATGTTTTGCATATTCCTCCGGAGAATATTCCGCCTATTACTAGGATTCAGTATATTTCTGGTACATGAAATGTAGAAAATTCTGTTTTACCAAATTTAAATTTAACTGAATTCCTTGAGACATCACTGGAGGTTATTACAGAAAGGACCACTATGATAGTGACGTTTGCGCTTGAACTGGATCGAAACAATATACTTAAATTGTTTTTCAGCCACATCAAAGATAGTTTTCTAGGAGCAAGAATTCAAATGTTTCCAGACCTATCTAGGGATACACAAAAGAGAAGGAAGGAATTTTTACAATTGAAATCAAGATTGCTAAACATAGGTGGAACCTTTCTTCTCATGTACCCCTGTAGATGTGTCATTTTGTTAAATTCCTCTAATTATATGTTTTCTGAACCTAGTAAACTATTAGAACTTATCTTGTCTAATGAGTAGAATAAGACTTTCTGTTTTGAAGTACTATGTATCGGCTGCACCTTTTGAGGAAACATTTCCGTTTTTTTTTCTTTTCTTTTTCCTTTCTTTAAATGTATTTGAAGTTAATTTACTTAGAGCTTGGATCTAATTGTGGACAAAATTAATATGGTTTTTCTTATGATAGAATTAGTTTTGATATTTCTGAATTCCTCTATGTTTATGTTATTACATGAATGTAATTTAAAATTCATAAATAAAAAATTTAAAAAAATAAATCCATTGGATTCCAGGAAATTCACTACTCTTTCCTTCAGCAGTGCTTCCATTACTTTTCCAATGACCGGAATGAGGCTTACTGGCCTACACTTTCCTATTCTTCTCTGTCATCACTTTTCAAGTTTGATTTGTCCTTGCCTTTCTCAGGGCACAGACCATAAAAGTCTGCCCAGCACTGTTCTTGAACTTTCCATATCTATTCAGTTACGATCAGGGCATAGACCGTAGAAGTCTGCCCAGCACCAGTTTTGCTTCCCAATTACCGGCATCATCACCCAATCTCTGCTAAGATTCCATAGATCCATTCTTTCTAAACAGGATTCCTTTGTGTTTATCCCACGCATGTTTGAATTCCATTACCGTTTTCATCTCTACCACTTCCCGCGGGAGGGCATTCCACGTATCTACCTTTCCGTGAAAAAATACTTCCTGATATTACTCCTGTGTCTGCCCCCCTTCAACCTCAATTCATGTCCTCTAGTTTTACCACCTTCCCGTCTCCGGAAAAGGTTTGTTTACGGATTAATACCTTTCAAATATTTGAACGTCTGTATCATGTCACTCCTGTTTCTCCTTTCCTCCAAAGTATACATGTTCAGGTTAGCAAGTCTCTCCTCGTACGGTTTGCAATGCAAATCACATACGATTTTTGTAGCTTTTCTTTGCACCGCTTCCAGTCTTTTTATATCTTTAGCAAGATACGGCCTCCAAAACTGAACACAATACTCTAAGTGGGGCCTCACCAATGACTTGTAGAGGTGCATCGACACCTCCTTTCTTCTGCTGTTTATACCCCTCTCTATGCAGCCTAGTATCCTTCTGGTCGCAGTTGTCATCTTGTCACATTGTTTCTTCACTTTCATATCTTCCGACACCAACACTCCAAGGTCTCTCTTCTGAGTCGAGCTTACTAATCTCTCCCTTCCTATTTGGTATCTTTCTTTTGGGTTTCTGCACCCCAAGTGCATCACTCTGCACGTCTTGGCATTAAATGGAGGAGTGGCCTAGTGGTTAGGGTGGTGGACTCTGGTCCTGGGGAACTGAGTTTGATTCCCACTTCAGGCACAGGCAGCTCCTTGTGACTCTGGGCAAGTCGCTTAACCCTCCATTGCCCCAGGTACAAATAAGTACCTGTATATAACATGTAAGCCGCACTGAGCCTAACAAATAAAAAAGGTGGGAATATAAGCCAGGCTATCCAAAGAATGGAACCAAATAATGTTTAAAAAAACGAAGTTTAATAATTTCCAAGTAAATAATGATATAACAATGCATAAAAAATGACTCGACACAACGTTGTGTTTCGGCCAAACAGGCCTACATCAGGAGTCTATAAACATAAACAAACAATAAACAAATTATAATAAAAATAATAATAATAATAATATACAGTAAAAATTTATACTGAAAGAGGAACATATATAAATTATCCAAACAATATAAATGCAAAGAATAAAATACTATTAGCAAAAAAATAAAATAAAAACTATACATCTATAGATATATGCCAAATAATATGTCAAACAAACATACTGAAGAAAGGAGCATTAGTTAAAAAGAGGCTAAAGAAATTGCAAAATAATGAAACCAGGCAACAAATTGAAGTCTATATATACATGGGAATTAATGAAAAAATGAAAAAACTAACCTTAGCCGCATTGAGCCTAACACGAGTGGGAAAGCGCGGGGTACAAATGTAACAAAAAAAAATTCTCTCATATGTACCTTTGCCAGCCAATCATGGTCCTTCTCCAGGATTTTCTTCCATGAACACGGAAGCATTTCTTTAGCATGTTTGTTTTTATCTGATCACTCTCCACATAGCGGTCTACAGCATCTTTCCATCCACAATTCCATTTTTAGATTTTCTCCTTTCACTAATATACCTGAAAAAAATTCTGGTCACCTCTCCTTACATTTCTAGCCATTTGTTCTTCTGCTTTTGCCAGCTGTATATCTCTCTTCACTTCTTTTAGTTTCATCCAGTATTCTTTTCTGTGTTCCTTTTGGTATTTCATGAACGCCAACTCTTTTGACTGGCTTGGAGAACCATATCAGTTTCCTTTTTCTCTTGCTTTTATTTATTCTCCTTACGTAAATGTCTGTAGCCCTTTTTATTGATCTTTTTAGCCTGGACCACTGTCTTTCAGCTTTTCATATGTTCTCCCATCCAATCATCTCTTTCTTCAGGTACTCCTCACAAAAAGTCACAAAAAGTTTGAAATCCAGGACATTTGGCAGCAGATCCAGCATCGCTCCTTCCTTCATGGGTTCCATCACCATTTGTCTGAGCAGAGCACTTTGAAAAGCAGCTACAATCTCCCTATTTCTTTCCGATTTCACTGATGGAACTTTCCAATATGCATCTAGCAGGCGGAAATTTCCCAGCAATAGCACCTCCCCTTTCTTTTCAAACTTTTGGATATCTACAACAAGATCTTGATAAAGTTGCTTTGATTGTGTCAGAGGTCAGTAGACAATACCCATGTGCATAGAGGTTCTATTTTCTGTTTTCAAGGTGATCCATATGTATGTGTTAGGCGGGGAGAGTCTGATAGGTACGGGCGGAGAAAGGGATCTTGGGGTGATAGTATCTGAGGATTTGAAGGCGACGAAACAGTGTGACAAGGCGGTGGCCATAGCTAGAAGGTTGTTAGGCTGTATAGAGAGAGGTGTGACCAGCAGAAGAAAGGGGGTGTTGATGTCCCTGTATAAGTCGTTGGTGAGGCCCCACCTGGAGTATTGTGTTCAGTTTTGGAAGCCGTATCTTGTTAAGGATGTAAAAAGAATTGAAGTGGTGCAAAGAAAAGCTACGAGAATGGTATGGGATTTGCGTTACAAGACGTATGAGGAGAGACTTGCTGAACTAAACATGTATACTCTGGAGGAAAGGAGAAACAGGGGTGATATGATACATTCAAATATTTGAAAGGTATTAATCCGCAAACAAACCTTTTCCAGAGATGGGAAGATGGTAGAACGAGAGGACATGAAATGAGACTGAAGGGGGGCAGACTCAAGAAAAATGTCAGGAAGTATTTTTTCACGGAGAGAGTAGTGGATGCTTGGAATGCCCTCCCGCGGGAGGTGGTGGAAATGAAAACGGTAACGGAATTCAAACATGCGTGGGATAAGCATAAAGGAATCCTGTGCCGAAGGAATGGATCCTCAGGAGCTTAGTCAAGATCGGGAGGCGGGGCTGGTGGTAGGGAGGCGGGGATACTGCTGGGAAGACTTATACGGTCTGTGCCAGAGCCGGTGGTGGGAAGCGGGACTGGTGGTTGGGAGGCGGGGATAGTGCTGGGCAGACTTGTACAGTCTGTGCCAGAGCCGGTGGTTGGGAGGCGAGGATAGAGCTGGGCAGACTTTACGGTCTGTGCCAGAGCCAGTGGTTGGGAGGCGGGGCTGGTGGTTGGGAGGCGGGGATAGTGCTGGGCAGACTTATACGGTCTGTGCCCTGAAGAGCACAGGTACAAATCAAAGTAGGGTATACACAAAAAGTAGCACATATGAGTTATCTTGTTGGGCAGACTGGATGGACCATGCAGGTCTTTTTCTGCCGTCATCTACTATGTTACTATATCGCTTCTTCCTCTCCCCAGGGCTCTTGTATTTCAGTAGCTTTAATATTGTTTCTCACACACAGAGCTATTACTCCATCTTTTCAACCATCTCTATCTTTCCTAAATAGATTAAAACCTGGTATGTTTGCGTCCCATTTGCTCCATACCTGAAAAAAAATTCCCCAATGCAGAATCAAGGCCCTTGTGATAAACTGAATGCACCATGCAGATTCCCTTTTTTATAAAAGATCATTCTATTCTATTTCAGCCACCAGGTAAGGAGATGGGAACGAACAGTGCTTTTCTTACTGCCATTTCACTGGCCTGGCAGTTTCATCCTGTGGGTTTCTAGTTCTACTGTAACTAGTTTCTGATGGGCTTGTGGAGCCTTCATTTGTAAGAACCTAAAGGTTTTTGCCCCATTTTTTTTTATTATTCTTTCCCTTCCCAATTGGTGCAGCCACTACAGGAACAGTCCTTGGCTAGGAGCCTGGTCACTAGATGCTGCTTTAGTGTGATGGCGAAGATTCCCTTCTCCCTGCACAAACCACCTCTGCATTACCCTCAATTCAGCTTTGCAAGTTGAAGCTAGGACCGGAAATCTTTGACCAGTTACTTTGTACTGAAGTCTGCAGCACTGTTATGGATGGACAGACTGAATGGGCCATTTGGCCCTTATCTGCCTCCTTGTTTCTATGCTTCTATCAGGCTGGTCTTTCTTAGTAAAGAAAATCTCTTGAGAGGAAATATCTTACTGCTCACCAAATACTGGTTCTACATGACCTACATTTTTTTTTAATGCCCATCATATGCTACTGTCAAATTTCTAAATAGTCAACACTGATTAGAGATAGAGAGTTTGAGAGTTTTATCATAGCAAGGGAAGAATTATCATATATTCACAGGCAACTGCATGTTCATAAATGCTTCCGAAAGACAAAAATTCAACAACTATCTGCTTTTACTAAAATATACTAGTCTATATGTTTACCTTTACTAGTAAATTGTGAGTAATCATTCCATTACACTTACCAAGTTAACAAGCATGAGCTATGAACCAAAAAAAAAAAAGCCTCATGAAGCTTGACTGTACATCCTAGCTGACGTGTCCTTTTATAACAACTGTTCTTAGGTTTTTTTTCAGGCCAATTTCCTAACTAAAAATACCTCTGAGGTCACCTTCAGTCATCTACTAATCAGACTCATAAAATTCATTATTTATTTGTTTGTAAAGAAATATAAAATCTGCAGTTTTTCCTTTCATCTGCTCCCTGGATGGTATGAAATTTTCTCTCTGCCCTCAGCTTCTACCCCCCCCTCCCCACCTGTGATCCAGCATCTCTCCCTCCCCTCTCCTTCCCTGCTGGTGATGCAGCCTCTCTTCCATGCCACTGCCTTGCTGAACCCATTTATACAACCCTGAGTCCACCATCATCCCTTCACATGTCTCTGAAACTCCCCCACCCCTACCAACTCCCGATCTAAACCAGAACAAATTAATTCTCTTTGCCCCCTCCAAGGTTCTCAATGCGAGTTCAAGTCTTGAATCAGTGAGTCAACAGACTCATAAGGAAGGTCTTCGGGAGACCAACTATTTTCAAATAGTTTTGCCTGCTACAGTTTTCAGAGTCCTTTTACACAGGGCTGGTGCTAGACATGATGGGGCCCAGGACAGACACTAGGGAGGGGGCCCTAAAGCTTCATTGCAAGCCATCCCTCTTTCAACTTCAGGTAGGCTTGGGGCCCAGAGCAATTGCCCTGTTTGCCAACCCGTAATGCCGGCCCTACTTTTGTATGTTTATTCCAGACCATAGAGCGCTGCTCTACCTTCCTACTGGGTTGGAGTTGTCCAGCTTACTGGATCTGATTCACATAGCTCTCCAAGCCTTCTTTAATGTCACCTACAAAGTCCTTTAGCTTAGTGAGTCCATCATCTAGAACTGCTGACAGGTTACTGGTGAACTCCCAGACGGCTTCCTCTTGCAACATGATGACTGGAGTCAGGGTCCCAGCTGCTTCGCTATGGCCATGTTCCCTGGTCTGCTGCAGAGTATTTAAGATACACACATTAGTAGGTCCAGATCAACTCCCCACTTAACCACACATATCTATCAAGTTGTAATCACACCTTTATTCCATCTTGCCTCAGTAGTGCTTGATTATCCCTCAATGATTTCTTAGGGTAATCCACATGGCACTAACATCTTCATCGGCTTATTAATATTCTTTATAAGTGAAATTTTACAAAGTACTTATCTTCACCACTTTACTCGGACAAAAGGGGAATACGTTGTCCGACACGCATGTTTCGCCACTAGGCTTTATCAAGGACTTCCCCTAAAAAACAAACACACAAAACCCGTCTTACTTTCACTGAGCCCGGGGGTACTTTTAGCCACCCACACCCAATGCCCAATATACTTTTACTCCCCAAAAATATCATGCTCATAATTACCCATACGCCCTGCGCTTTTTGAAGACACTGATGATATGGAGCACCTGGGCTCTTGGACTGAATTAGAGACATTACAGAAAAGATTGGTGAGGGCTGAACTGCATGCTGGTACTTTGGTACAATATCTCCGTAAGTCATGGATCCCACGGGGTTTACGAATAATAAAAGAACCCAGGATTTTCATGTCTGACAAAGTATTGATGGATAAGTGGTCAGCTATTTTAAATAAATGTAGCAGAGACCTGATGGCTTTAATTGTGGAAACAACAGTGCAAGTAGAGGTGGATTTAAAAGTTCAGATTACCACCACGGAAGAACAATTAAAGCAACAGTGCAGTGTGGATGAATTTGAGAAAAAAATGGGAGAATTAAAACAGACGGTGCAACAGCTAAAGGAGTCCACGAGGCAAGTTAAAATTAAGAAACTGAAGAGGGATGAGCGTGATTATCAACTGGGGAGAGTATACACTTGGCAGAAACGTGAGATCGTAGGAAGTGCTCGGAAGAAAGTTGCCTTCGAAGGATCTTCGGGGGATAGCGATGAGATGGGCACAGGGAGTGATCCAGAGCCTAGTGAACAGGAGGGGCCCAAGACAAGATCAAAGGGGGCCCCGTACAGACAACAATCTAACAGGGATCGAGATCAAGACCGTACGGGGGACCCGAGAGAGAGAGTGACCAGGAAACAGTAATTAATATTTCTAATTTTTCACTTATGGAGGCACAGAGCCAAGTATTG
Source organism: Microcaecilia unicolor (assembly GCF_901765095.1). Taxonomy (NCBI): domain Eukaryota; kingdom Metazoa; phylum Chordata; class Amphibia; order Gymnophiona; family Siphonopidae; genus Microcaecilia; species Microcaecilia unicolor. Next base: position 319,608,421 of record NC_044031.1, on the reverse strand, counting down.
CACTTGGGTCTGGGGTTTGTTCCTACTACCAGACATGATGGTTTCCGCCTTTGAATAGCCCTACAAAAACTTTTTTAGAAAACTACAATGTAAGATCTATTTTTTAGAAAATGTGTGCACAATGGATACTTCAGTTGTAAAGCCAGCTTCAAAATGGAACCCTCCAGGTCCTATGAATACGGTGGTGTCAACATTTAAAGAACTGGTGCTACGGGATTTGGAAGCTTTGGAGAAATGTAATAAATATGTTAAAAGTAATTTGTCAAACACTCATTGGCGAGCATTACAACAATTACAGGATGAATCGTCTATTATAATTGTGAAAGCGGATAAAGGAGGGGCCACAGTGATTTGGGATAGAGAAGATTATCATCAGGAAGCCCTGGGTCAGCTTGCGGACCAGGGAGCGTATAAGGTTTTGAAGGGTGATCCGATGGAAGAACTACAGGACCGAATTAGGGCGTTGATTGGACCAGCGGTGGAACAGCATATATTAACAGCTAAAGAAGGCAGATTTTTGGCGGAAGAAAATCTGCAGACGCCTAAAATATATTTTGTTCCGAAGGTGCACAAAAATTTAAGTCATCCGCCTGGACGGCCAATCGTCTCTACAAAGTTTTCGGTCTTGGAGCCTTTATCTAAGTTTTTGGATGTATTTTTAAGAGAGTCGGTATTTTCGATGACATCCTATGTTAAAGACTCTTCTCATTTCCTTAGGGAAATAAGTAAAATTGACAATATCGCTCAAGATATGTGGTTAGTCACGTTAGATATAGTCTCACTATATACCCGGATACCCCAGGGAGGTGCTATGGATATTATAAGGGAAACATTAGAAAAAAGAACACAGCACCATCGAATTCCTGTTGAGTTGATACTGCAATTGGCTGAGCTGGTGATATATAATAACTATTTTTGGTACAATGATCAGTTTTTTCAACAAACAGAAGGGGTTGCTATGGGAGCAACAGCTGCCCCTTCAATTGCTACATTGTACATTGCTCGTATGGAGGAGAGGTGGATTTATCCATCTGAGTATTTTGAAAATATCTTGAGTTGGAAACGTTACTTGGATGATGTGTTCTTTTTATGGACAAAGACAGAAAAGCAGTTGGATGAATTTGTGGGGTGGCTAAATTCCCTTGATAGGAACATCAAATTTACAAAATCAGCAAGTAAAGAAAAAATTGAATTTCTGGATATGCTTGTATATAAGGAAAGTACTAGATTAGTGACAACATTGTATAGGAAGCCTGTGAGTAGAAATACGTTCCTCCAATTTGGAAGCTATCACCCGTATAGGCTTAAATATGGGTTGCCCATAAGCCAGTTCCTACGTGTGAGGAGAGTTTGTTCATCTCTAGCGGAATTTAAAATAAAAGCGCAGGAGTTGGGGTTGAGATTTGAAGCTAGGGGATACCCAAAATCTGCAATTCGCAAGGCATATCTTAGGGCTAGATTTGCCCAGCGGGAATTGCTACTATTAGATCGTCAGAAGATGCAAATGGATGGGTTTATGTGTCTATTGCCTTTTACAGAAGTGAGTCAATCTATGGTGCAATGCATTCGTAAACATTGGCATGTGATGCAATTATATCCTTGTTTCCCGGACCTTCCGATGTTTGCATATACTAGAGGTCAAACGATAGGGGATAAGTTGGCTAGGAATAGGTTTGCTAGCCCCCAGGATAAAGATGGTGGTGGGGGTGAGCATAGAAAGTGTGGGAAGTGTCAGTGGTATGATAGTGCAATGGAGGGAAGCCATTGAGTGGATCCGGGCACTAGAAAAATTTTGAGATCTAAGGGTATCACGGATTGTGAAACTAAAAATATAGTCTACTGCATTCGTTGCCCATGTGATCTTATTTACATAGGCCGGAGCAGTAGGCCAATTAAGGTGCGCTTGACAGAACATAAATCCCGTATAGTTACTCAGAATACCCAGGCTCCCTTGGTGGAGCACTGGATTGAGAAAGGTCATGGGATTGATGATATACGGTGGAGGGTGTTGGAACAGGTTCATGACCGGAGGGAAGGGGGGTCCTTGAAAAAGCTTCTGAATTATCGTGAACAGTTGTACATCTTCTATTTGGATACTGTCAGCCCTAAGGAGCTTAATGCGGAATTGGAGTGGGGCTCTTTAATTTAGTCATAATATTCGAACGTAGCTATAGATCAGGTGGGACCAATGAGGGCTTGGGGTTCCAGATACGTCATCAGTGAAAGGTGAATAAAGATATTAGTGATAGATGCCGCCGCCATCTTGACGGGAGTTATACCCTAGACATGTTGGTTGAGCTGGCGCTAGGACGGCGTATGGGTAATTATGAGCATGATATTTTTGGGGAGTAAAAGTATACTGGGCATTGGGTGTGGGTGGCTAAAAGTACCCCCGGGCTCAGTGAAAGTAAGACGGGTTTTGTGTGTTTGTTTTTTAGGGGAAGTCCTTGATAAAGCCTAGTGGCGAAACATGCGTGTCGGACAACGTATTCCCCTTTTGTCCGAGTAAAGTGGTGAAGATAAATACTTTGTAAAATTTCACTTATAAAGAATATTAATAAGCCGATGAAGATGTTAGTGCCATGTGGATTACCCTAAGAAACCATTGAGGGATAATCAAGCACTACTGAGGCAAGATGGAATAAAGGTGTGATTACAACTTGATAGATATGTGTGGTTAAGTGGGGAGTTGATCTGGACCTACTAATGTGTGTATCGTATTAAGGAAAGGGTCCCAGTGAAGTATAGTGCTGCCTGTTAAAGCAGAGCATTTAAGGACATATTACGTTAACGCCATAAAAAAAAAACCTCAGGGATCTCTCACCCAAGTCTTGTTGGTAAATTCCTGCACTGAATCCTGCTCCTACATTCACCAACCATACACTGGTGTTTTATATGATTGTTGAGGCACAGGAGAGGAGATGATGTTATAATGTGACCCCCTAGAAGTTACCTGGTTAATGGCAATATTCGGTCCACAGCAAAAAGCTGTCCTAACTTTGTCTAACTAGTTATCCAGGTACTGGTTTGCATATCATTGATACCTGGATAAATGCCAGAAGCCGCCTTAACTCAGATATTCAGCATCAGCTCTGCGCTAAACATCTGGATATAAAAAACCAGCGATATCCAGCATTAAAAAAAAAAAAAAAACACCAACTACAATAGTTGGTTTTTATACTATTAGTGCTACCAAAAATAACACAGCACAAATTATAGTCCAATATGAAACAAAGATGGCTAAAATTAATAAGAGCTTGCAGATTGTCCAAAAGCCTAACTAAAGTAAAAAGTGAATCAAACTCTTAGCAGAGAACATCAATAGTTATGCTATTTGTTTTGAACTCCAAACAATGCCTAATTAGCAGGTCTATTCATGAAAGGATGGCAAGGTGTGTTAAGCTTAATGGGGGCTATTTTAAAAAGCTTTTACTGTGTGTACTGCCTATCTCACATACAGAAAAAGGGCTTCTATAAAATTCTGCGACCGCATGCATACATAACGAGCACATGCATGGAAAGCGTGAACCTACTTTTATACCATCTGTGCATATGCATTTCTGGAGGCACAGTTTGGGTGCAGTACAGGCGAAGTTGAGATGTATGCATGTATTTTATACCTTCATTGGGGCAGGACCTGAGAACCTGTTTATAATGCCACATAAGTGTCAATGCTTCCTGTATAAAATTAAAAAAAAAATCACATGCTTACTGTAACAAAAAGAAGAAAGGGGTATTGAGACTTAAAGGAAAAGCCAATAAAGGCTCAATCCACTTCCATGTTAATCACTTGACCAAGTTTCTCCAGTGTGTAGCTTCAAACACTGTGTATTTAAAAAATCAAAACAGTTCAATGCCCAAAGTATCTTGAAACGTGCACCCTTTCTTTTGGGAAAACTCAAACTTATTCCTATAGTATTCAATGCACCACTGTGGCTGTGCGTATCAAAAGGAAAATGTAAAAGTAGAAGACGACTAAATAACAAGATGGATAAAACAAAACCAGTTTACTCTTCCAAGGTAAAACAAGCCTTCATCAGGAGAACACTACTGAGACTTCTAACCTTATTCAGCTCAATGGGAATTGCAATAACGTCATGAAAGTGATGCTGATAAGAACACTGAGATTCAAACTACCGGTATGTCCATTATCAGCCGAGGACGCCCATGTGTTAAGCACGCCCCAGTCCCGCCTTCGCTGTGCTTCCGACACGCCCCCGTGAACTTTAGTTGTCCCTGTGACGGAAAGCAGTTGGGGACGCCCAAAATCGGCTTTCGATTATGCCGATTTGGGCGACCCTGTGAGGACGCCCATCTTCCGATTTGTGTCGAAAGATGGGCATCCTTCTCTTTCGAAAATAAGCCTGATAGTGTCCTACTAAGCAAGAACACTGTATCTGCAGTAAATCACATTTCAAGGAAAGTGAACTTTTTAAAACATTTCCTTGCCAACCTGACAATATGCTTTGTTTTGAAAGGTTTTTATAGGGTGGGGGTGGGGTTCTATAAAAACCTTTGGAAACAAAATATACTGTCAAGTCAGCAAAGGAAAATTTAGAAGGATTACTACACAAACCTCATTCATAAACCTTCTTATTGTCATTGACAGCTTTTTTTCTATCCTCAATCGTGTGTCAAAACTCGCTACTGTGCCTCCATACCTACTCACCCCGATACCAAAGGACCCCTCAAAAAGAGCAAGTGAAATCACCAACTACAGACCAGAAGCAACAATACCGCTGGCAGTCAAAATGATGGAGAGCATGGTGATCAAACAACTTACAGACTACATAGACAAGTTCTCAATACTTCATGAATCACAGTCAGGCTTTCGCCCTCTACATAGCACAAAAACAGTACTCCTCACTCTCCTGGCCAAATTCAAACAGCAAATAGCAATAGCATCTTCCTCGTCCAATTCGACATGTCTAGTGCATTCGACATGGTAAACCATAACATACTACTGAGACTACTCGACAAGATCTGGATCGGAGGAAACACACTCAAATGGCGTGAAGATTTCCTAACCACGAGAACATATCAAGTAAACTCAAAAGCAAGCATATCACCACCAAAAAAGCAGACTGTGGAGTACCACAAGGATCACCACTATCGCCAATCCTCTTCAACCTAATTATGACCCCATTAGCCAAGACCTTATCCAACCATGGCGTTAACCTTTTCATCTATGCAGACGATGTTACTATTTATATCCCTTACAGATCCACCCTAACAGAAATCACTAATGAAATCAAAGCTGGTTTTTACATCATGGACGCATGGGCAAAGGCATTCCAACTAAATCTCAACAATGAAAAAACACACTGTCTCATCCTCTCATTCCAGTATAGCACGGACAACCCCACAACCATCAGCATCCCGGATCACACCCTCCCAATCTCAGACAGCCTGAAAATCCTCGGTGTAACATTGGACCGCTACCTAACACTAGAGAGCCAAGTAAAATCCACAACAAAGAGAACGTAATCCACATTGAGCCTGCAAATAGGTTGGAAAATGTGGGGTACAAATGTAACAAATCCTATATAATAAAAAGCACATCCAACGTTCTGAAGCCGGCAGCGTTGCAGTGAAGCCTGAAGCCCTGAAGTGTTCGTCGCCTTCGTAATAGCTCCGCCCTCCACAGGGATCGCACCACTTGCTGACAAAGCCTCAAAGCCCCGCCCCTGGAGCCCTGCCATCCTCTGAGCCCTCCACTCGCTAGCCCCGCCCTCGGAGCACAGCTGATCACAACAGCCAGCTGGCTTCGCTTTTCCACCATGACCGGCTGCCCCGCCCCCGCGTCAAACGTGATGACGTTGAGGGCGGAGCAATAGTGCCGTAGGCCTAACAAAACACCTTAGCAGAAACACAATCCCTGTACTGGAGTGGCAGGCGGCAGCAGGGTGGGAGGGAGAAGAGGAGGAGCAGAGGCGGAGGCCGTAGACCCGCAGCGTCAGTTTGCTAACGTCACTACAGAGGGAGGGGGGGGGGGACAAGGAGTGGCGTCATCAACCCTGCCGTAAACAAGCGCAAAAGAAGAGGCAGCATGGCAGCACAAGGCACCCCGTTGGATGCTGTTGTGTGGTATTACCGGGAGCTGTTGTTTACCATGGAGAACACTAACATTGCTGGAAGGAGACTCCTATTTAGACACCCATGCTCCTGCTCCCGGTACGTGCAGCTTCCCTAACAAGCGCCCTCCCAGCAAGAAAATAACCACTGTGCCGTCGTCACCGGCACCTCAAACAAGCTGCCTCCAACTTCAACTACCCCACCCCCACCCCAAATTCAAAACGCAGCCATGCTAACAAAAGCTAAATGTCTCCAACTCACACAGACACACAGCACCACTGAATTAACCTTCACATAAGCAGCTCCGTGCAGGGAAATGGAAGGGGAGAGTAACAAGGATGGAAATCGCGGAAGCCTGCCAAAACAGCACAATTACTACTGAAGCCTTAAAAAAATGCACTGTTGATGCCTGCCACGCTGTCTCACACTTTAAAAAAACAAAAAAAAAACCAAACACTTACACTCACTCTCAGACACATGTTAATGCCTAACAGACTCGCTCACTCTTTCAAAAATACACACACTCACTCTCAGACATACTTACACACACACACACACACAAAAATCACTATGACAACACACAAACACACTCCAAACATTAAAATTAGTATTGAAGCCTTAACAAAAATGCACTACTGCTGCCTACCATGCTCTCTCAATCTTTCACAAATACTCACAATCACTCTCAGACATATATTGGTGCCTACCAGACTCTCACACACTTTCAAAAACACACACTTACAATCACTCTCACTCATACTGTGACACTGCCCCCCCCCCCCCCCAAAATCAATCTCTATGGCACAACACACAGTCATGCACGCTCACAGTTCACCACCCCCGCCACCCCTCCTGTGACTCTCACACCCAACCTTAGAGGGTGGGAGCCAGCCAGCCAGCCTGAACGTGGGAGGGAGGGAGGGAGGCTCAACATGGGAGTGGGAGGGAAGGACCCTGAACGACAGAGAGAAACAAAGAGGGAGGGGGGCCACGACCCTCAAAGGCGGAGGGAGAGGGGGCCTCCACCCTGAAGCTGAGAGGGGGATGGGAGGAAAAAAGGGAGGGGGAGGGGAAGGAAAGGGGGAGGGAACACAAGAGAGAGTGGGAAGGAGGGCAGGAGATGGAGATGCCGCACACTCTCATTCTTACACACACACTCTCATTCTCACACACACACTCTCACACACACAGTCGCACATTCACTCTGTCTCTCTCTCTCACACACACTCTCTCTCAAACATACACATTCCGAGGAAAACCTTGCTAGCGCCCAATTCATTTGTCTCAGAAACGGGCCTTCTTCACTAGTAAATAAAATAAATATCTGGCTTCCATCCAGCCACCTGACTTTGCTGATTATTTTGTCTCTAAGTTTTCCTCACTAAAGGCTACCTACCCTCCATCCCCTCCACCCTCTGCTTCTCTCTCTTTACCTACCCTTTCCTCATCACCTTCTTTTCAAGATGTGTTGGCGACAGTTGTGTCCTCCTCTTGGACTGAATTCTCTCTGTCATCCTTAATAGTGTTTGAATGCATACTAAACCCGATGCAATTCACAACTTGTCCACTGGACTCTTCACCTCCATGCTGCTTCATAAGTCTAGGCATGGACTCTTCCCTTTGGCCAGGTCTATGATCATCAACAGTTGTTCCCCTCTGGACTCATCCCTGACTGCTGGAAATCAGCAGTGATTTTTTTCTCGATTCTTAAAGATAAATCTTTAGATAGTTCTCTGGTTTCTAATTTTCAACCTGTCTCTAATCTACCTTTTTAAGCTAGTGTCTTAGAACATTTTGTTTTTCTTCAGCTGATTCGTGTAGCACCAATGTGTTACACCCTTTCCAATCAGGTTTCCGGAAGGACCATTCTACCGAGACCATTATTACATCCTTCCGTAATGACTGCTACTCTGCTATGGATCAGGGTAAGGCAGTTTTATTGATTTCTTTGGATCTGTCTTCTGCATTCGATCTTGTCCATCACTTCCTTCTTCTTGATCATCTACAAGCTTTGGGTATTTCAGGAACTGTGCTATCTTGGTTCACCTCTTTTCTCTCAGATAGGACCTTTCTGGTTTCTCTTTTCTACCCAGCCCCTGACCTGTGGGCCCGCCCCCCCAGGGCTTAGTCCTCTCTTCGCTGTTGTTCAACATTTTCCTCAGTCCTCTTCCTCTGCTGATTCAGGAATCACAGATCTGATGCTGCATCTATGCAGACAATATTCTGTTAGTTAACCCTCAGTCTCCCTCCAACCCTGACTTTACATCTCTCCAGTTATGTTTGGATAGGATCAGTGATTGGCTATCTTTGCATCATCTTATTCTGAACTCTAGAAACTGGTGGCCTTATAGGTCACAGGTGATCAAGGTTCTCCCAGTACTGTCCCTACTTTACAAGGTGACCCCATTCTAACAGCAGATACTCTTAAGGATTTATGGATCTATTTTGACACTGCCCTTACTTTTAGGACTCAAATTTCCTCTCTGTTCAGGTCTTGCTTTCACTCCCTCTGTTTGATACACACAGTCTGTCCTTTTCTTGATGATACTATCTGTTCTACCCTGATTTATACTTTAGTACCATCTAAACTAGATTATTGTAATGTAGTTTACGCTGGTCTCCCTCAAATTGCTCTCAAAAAACTTCAAATGATACAGAACACCACGATCCATCTACTTTCTCATTCTCGCCGTTTTGATCATGTATCTCTGTTGTTGAAGCAGCATTATTGGCTTCCTGTCCACTTTCACATCATCTTTAAGATTCTTGCAATTTCCTTTAAGGTTCTACATGAAGGCACCCCTCTGTATCTGGCCTCTTTCATTATACCCTATAGACCAGCCAGAGCTCTCTGTTCTTCCACTTCACATCAGCTTGCTACCTGTCCTTTATTTGCTACCAGGCTGGAATCCACACACCATTCAGCCTTTTTCTCTGGAACTCTCTTCCCCCTGAATTACGCATTGAATTGTCCTTTTTGCGCTTTAGGAGTCATCTTTTTTTCCCAGGCGTTTCCTGGTTGATAACTTTTCGACTTCCATGGTAGATGGTTGATCTGGCAGCTTTGATATGTCTGATTTTTTTCTCCTCTACTTTTACTCTGCTCATTTTCTTTAGTTTCTGTCCTATATGTTAATTGTAGTTCCTTTCCTTTCCTTTTCTACTTTGATTGTGAACTGCTTTTTATTGAAGGCAGTATATAAATTCTCAGATACTCAAATTTTCACAAAATGCAAGTTGAAGTTTAACATCCTAAGTCTATTTTTACAAGGATATTGAAAAGGAGGAAATAGACTTCAGATGCTCAGAATTCTGTCCTACTCATTAGCACTCTGGACTTGCAGCTGAGCAGCTTCCTCACTAGTCTGAAAAAACCTCCTTCTTATTTAATCTTTTGTTTTATTTCAATTAAATTTCTTTTTTTAAATTTTTGTAATTATTTTCTCTCTTAACATTCATTTTTAAACTTGCTGAAATGGGTCTCTTGTCTGAATTTCAAAGTCCCATTTCAGCAAGTTTAAAAATCAATGATGATAATAATAATAAATTTAAAAAAATGGACACATTTAAAAAGTAAAATTTAATTGAAACAAACAGTATATAAAGATAAAATAAGGAGGAGGTTTTTTCTGACTAGTGAGGAAAGCTGCTCAGCTGCAAGTACGGAGTACTAATGAGCAAGACAGAATTCTGAGTTTCTGAAGTCTTTTTCTTCCTCTTCAATATCTTTGTAAAAATAGACTTAGGATGTTAAATTTTAACTTGCATTTTGTGAATATTTGAAGATTTTCATGGAGCACGTTTATTAGCCAAATAGTATTATTCAATCTAAATACTGCAATAAACAAATATAAACAAGAGTTCACCTTCCTTGAAATGCGATTTACTGCAAATACAGTGTTCTTGCTTAGCAGAGCAGTATAGGTATAAAGGCCTTACTTTACAGATGCTTCCAATTACTTCAAAATAGTAATCTGGAACACTTCTTGCTTCCAGCATGTCTGGATTTTTGTGAATGCATAATGTCTTAAAAACTCACCTCACCTTACATTTCAATAAACATAAACATCATATAGATATGTACATATGAAGAATACAGCAGAAACATGTTGAGTAACAGAACAGAAAGCATTTCAGATCCCATAATTGTACAATTCTTATGGCCACTTCATGCATATTTACTGTCACCATGGACACGGCTTAGCGAATGCTTCTCTATTGTTCCCCAGTAACTCAATTATATTTCAGCAGTTACACACAACAGTCTAAACCAAGGTGTTTTTCAACATATTAAAAACACAGTAACTTAGTAAGTGACGGCAGATAAAGACCTGAATGGTCTATCCAGTTTGTCCAACAGTCACATTCATTATCAATTCAAGATTAAATCAACAGTGAATGTGAGATTATATACTTGATCATAGTCTTTCTTTAGTGTTTCTGGGACATAGATCGTAAAAATCCGCCCAGCTCTGTAATTAAGTTCCAAATACTGGAGTTTGTCATTTGCAAGACATAGACTCAGCTCTGTCCCCACATTCCAATTTACCGAGTTGCCATTGAAGCTCGCTCTAGATTGCAATATGTGGGACTCAGACCGTACAAGCCAGCCCAGCACCAGCCTTAGTCAATACAGCCAGAGTTGCCACCTAAGTACCATTTGACATGCAAACACATATGCAACCCTTTAAGTTTTGGGTATTTTTTTGTTTAGTTTTTTATACCATTCATTTTCTAATTAAAGATCCTCTGTGTTCATCCCACACCTTTTTGAATTCTACCACAGTTCTCTACTACCTCCCTTGGGAGGGCATTCCAGGCATCAACCACTGCGAAAAAGAATTTTTTGACATTACTCCTAAGTCTTCCACCCCACAACCTCAATTCATGTCCTCTAGTTTCACCTTTTTCCCCTGCTCTCTACTTCTGGCTAGGTTGACTATGTCCCTGCTCGCGGACACAGCATTACAATCGTGCTTTGCTAGTACTCAAGGTTTGGTCTGATATTCAGCAGAAGATTCATCGACCCCTGAAGAAGGAATTCTTGCCGAAACATGGACTGTGTAGGGTCCTAATAAAACCTTGTTTGGAGCTCTAACTCCTGTGTTTTAATTGGCTCGTCACTTGGACTTGGTTTTCTTCCACCTCTTGTTTGATGTGCTTGCGTTTTTGTGGAAGGAGTGGACCCCCCCCCTTTTCCCCTTAGTGGCCTCTTTAAGTGGCCTGATGCTTCTGGCCAGGAAAAATAATGCCTTTTTTTTGCAGGTGTTATTTTTCAAGGAATAACACAACTGGCAGTGTTCACTGCAAGCTGTGCTATTCAATTTATACAGTAACAGAGTTTTTCACATGCATCTGCAACTTAAATTAATGTGCATTATGGTAATATAACACACATTATTACCTTTTAAAGCATATTAAGAGGCAAATAACATGTGCTATGGCCATAGTGCACCTTAATAACCACCCACCTAAATGGATAATATTGGGTTACAGGTCTCGCTCTACCCTAATTCCTCTCTCCCCTCTGCTATGTGGATAATGGTGCAACAGTTAGATAGATTTTCAGCTTGCCACAATCCATACCTATTCATTCATACTGGATTCATACCTTTACCAGTTTCCGGTAAACATGTGCCCATTTGAAAACTGGCCCAAACGTTTTCATTCTATGGAAAATATCATCTTCAGGTACTTTATTTATATCATCCCTTTCCCTTACATCTACAGAACAGTTCATATTTCGTTCCTATAAACAAATAAAACTATATTTAGGCATCTGTGTACTAACAGACATTATTCTTAACACCCCACATTAAAATGGGTTTAGCAATCAACCTTGTACCAAGGCCCTAACAAAGCCATTATTACACTTGTCACATTAATATTAACCCACCGGCTATTCATGCTAATATGAACACACATATAAGTCCGAAATATACAACTCTCCAGGATAGGCTTAACCACTGGACCAGGTGATGCAGTGGCTCAGGGTGCCAGCCATAAAGGGCACCAAAATTTACTGCCACTGACATCACTGCCAGTGCGTTTCTGCCACTCCCCTTCCAGCGGGTTCAGCATCTCCGATCTCTCTATCTCTCCCCACCATTCCAGCATCACTGCCTCTCCCCTCCTCCTTCCCCCTGGCAGTGGTTCTGCAAACCTGCAAGCAGCAGCAACCTGAAAAGAAGCAGCCTCTGGATGTCTCCTCAGGAAACTGCTTCAGATGCGGCAGTTTGCAGAGGGGTGGAAGAAACAGTCACACTGAACTAGAAGGAGAAGAATGACTGCCAATGCGGGTAGAAGGGGGTGAGGTGTTGTGGATGCAGGGGGTGGGGCATCAAAGAAAGTTGGCTCAGGGTGCCATGATCCCTTGAGCCAGCCCTGCTGCTCTCATTTCATATTACCTGCTTCTGGGGAAGGAGACTCTTTAAGTTACACTGCTACACATTAAAGTGATCCTCCTCACTAGAATGTTAAGTACATTTCAGGTGATGTAGTTAATATTCCAGTGAAAGGTGGGCTCTGTTAACATGTTCAGGTATTAATGCTGGACAGTAAAATATTCATCTTAATATGGCCCATGTAATATGTCAAAATTAAAATAGAGCTATTTTTCACTGTAAGGTGGGCCACAATTAGTGGCAATGAAGCTTAAGGATGTCCCCTCCCTCTGACAGGGCCGTAGCCAGACACCCAATTTTGGATGGGCCTGGGCCCAAGATGGGTGGGCAGAAGAACCCCACCCCATCCCACAGGTGATTTGGTCTCTCCTTCTCTCACCTGCATGCCATATGGTCTCTCAAATATCCCCCCTCTCCTGCACACCTTTTAAATGGCAGATTTTCATCGGCAGTAAGCAGCAACTAATACACAGTACTCATGTTGGCCCCACATCCTTCCCACTGATGCAGCTTGCTGTTTCTGCATAGGCGGGAATAGGTCAGAGGGGAAGGCTTTGTGGCCGGTGTGAGCAGTATGTATCAGTCGCTGCTTCCTGCAGGCGAAAATCTGCTATTTATAAGATATGCAGGAGGGACAGTTGTTGGGAGTTTTCAGCTTGGGAATCTCTGCCAGCCACATCATAGGTGTGCTGCTACTGGTGGGCCTGAGCTCAAGGTGGGCCTGAGCTCAAGCCCACCCTTGGCTACGCCACTGCCCTCTGAACCAAGTAAAGTATTTCTTGGCCAAAGGCCTTGCGCAGTTTGTTCCATTCCCCTCACCCAAAATGGCAAGTCTAACTACCCTGCTGAAATGACTGAACCCATCATCACCTCTTGCTGCGTGTTCCAGAGCGGTGAAGGCAGCAGGAAGCTTATACGTCAAGTGGTGCTTAGATGGCAACTCTGGCTGTAAAAACTAAGGCCGGTGCTGGGCTGGCTTGTACGGCCTATGTCTAGCATATAGCAATCCAGTTTAGGATGGGCTGGAGAGAGCTTCGACAGAGACTCCAGTAATTTGGAATGCGAGGACAGTGCTGGGCAGACATTTCTAGTCTGTGTCCTGCAAATGACACGACAGAGATAGGCTGGAGTGGGCTTTGATGGCAACTCCTGTAGTTGGAACATAAGGTCCGAGCCGAGTGGACTTCTATGGTCTATGTCCCAGAAACACCAAAGAAAGACCATGATCAAGTATATAATCTCACATTCACTGCTGATTTTAATCTTGAATTGATAATGAATGTGACTGTTGGGCAGACTGGATGGACCGTTCAGGTCTTTATCTGAGGTCACTTACTATGTTACTATGAAGCAGAAAGAAGCCTACCTTATTTCTGCCACTTTGCCAATCCAAGCCCTGTAAGTTGAAATACGTGTGCAAAGTCACCATTTTGGCAAAGAAAAGCAGCTGGAGCAAAGGTAAAGCTATTCTCATCCGCCTCCAAATTCTTCAGTTGGGAGGGGAAGGGAGGCACAGTGTTGGTACCCACCCCCTGCCTTCCTGTGTCCCACAGTTCCAGTCTGTTTACTGTGAACTGTAAGAACTAATACATACCATGTTATAAAATTACTGCATTTTGTTTAAATGACCAATTAAACTCAGCAGCAATCTGCATCTTATTGCATTGGTCTATACTTAACACATTATAAATTAATCTGTGTTTTAAGACACCCATTGAAGTCAAGAGGCATTGCACATTACCTGACAACTGTTAGAACATAACCCTCTTGGTTCCATGAAAATTATACTGGTTTCAATGTTTATAGGGGTAAACTATAAACCTAAGGAACAGAGTAGTGTCATAAAGAGGATTACATTACTGTGAAATGTTCTGGTTTTTTTTCCTGAGGGGGATGAAGTTCCTTGCTATTGCAATTTGGTTTCTAATAATAGCGAAAAAGAAACCAGCAGGAGATGAAATAATAGCTTTAACATCCCCCCCCCCCCCCCCCCCCCCCCCCGGCATCTATCAATAAACCTACAGCAAAAAAAAAAATGATTTCCCACTTTCACCCTGTAAGAAATAATAAATGTACTCCGCACAGCTCAGAAAAGCTGGCGTAAGGATACTTGGAGTAAAGTTCAATAGTGTAGTTCTGAACGCTTGAGAATCCTGTTATTTCTAACATTTCCCATCACAGCGGAAAATGTTAGCTCCAAAGAGCCAGTTCCTAGAAAGCTGGAATGATTGCTTCTTTAACATCTGCCCACCTTGGGGAGAACATGCAAATTCAACCCTGAAGTTTGGGAGATTGTGGGCCAGCACGTCAGTGTGTTAGCAAGGAACGGAAAAGCAATTTTGGACTTACAAAGCACAAGTCTCCCAGGGGTCTTGTTCATCAATATCTGGCTTGGAAATGTACATCTGGTTCTGCGCTTGATGTTTTCAGATGAGTGAGCTTTCAACGTGTTCACTTTAAGCATCTTAGAACAGTGATTCCCAAACCTGTCCTAGGGACTACTCAGCCAGACATGTTTTCTGAATATCCACACTGAATATTCATGAGTTCGATTTGCATGCACTGCTTCCACTGCATGCACATTTCCCTCATGCATATTCCAGTGTGGACATCCAGAAACTTGACTGTCTGGGTTTCCCACAGGTCAGGTTTGGGAACCATTGTCTTAGAATATTGACATCAAGGTGGGGTTTGGTCAAAAATGCTTTATATCACATAGGGGCAAGAGATCAAGGGCTAAGTTTCTGAATCCACACAAAAGGTGAGCTGACTACTAGTTTATGAATTTATGGGTCCCATGGACAACTTCTTGATTCTGGCCAGTGCACTTGAGCTTGTTTTCTGAACTAGCAAGGTGAAAATGGACCACAAGGGAGGAGGAAGAGAAGGAAAGATTCAGTTCCAAATCCTGGTAAGCTATGGCGACCATATCATTAGGGTTCGTGCAGGAAGCACAAATACAGCAGATGGTATAAAAACACCAGAGTGTGCTCCCTTTCAAAATGCATCAGGACTAACAGCAATCACACATCTACAAAGTGCCTACCAACCAAACAGCTAAATGTGGGCATAAGAGGGTTTTAGACCTGCGAGTATGTAAAATTTGTATTAACGTTAAAAAGCATCCATGTAAGCAAATTTACCCAGAAGAATAAATGAAGATGTTTATAAATGCACATGTTTAAAGCAAAAGGATGAGCACTCTTAGAATTCTATAATAACTGTTTAAACACAGAGTTTTGAGTTCCAAGAGCAATAATTACAATTACTAGACATAACTGTACACTAGAAAAAGTGCTGAGATCCTTAAGTATCAACTAATAGCAATAGAAATGAAAATCACAATTAAGTTGAACATTAAACAATACCCCCCCCCCCCCACCCCGATATTCAGCCAGAGGCAGGCTGCACCCTTCCATCTGCTGCTGACATTAAACCTGGATATTCAATGCCCAAGCCATTTCTGGTGACCGGTGTTGAATATCCAGTTTCATTTTCAACCGTGGCAACTTAACCAGTTACGCTGATATTGAGCACTAACCAGTTAAAGATAGGTCTGCTATTTATGCAGCCTATTTTTTTAAGTATCTTTATTGGTGCCTGGACAGAAGCAACAGATTACAGTACCAAACAGATTATAACGTGTGAAAAAGGGAAATTACAATTCTTCAATAATAACAACTCATCGCTTAACAAAATGTGAGGTAGATGGACTGACAAAAGTACATGTGAGAGTGGAGTGGATTTAGCACCGTTCACGGAAGAGAGTGTGTATGAACAACTAGGAAACCTAAAGGTGGACAAAGCCATGGGACCGGACGGGATCCATCCCAGGATATTGAGGGAGCTCAGAGAGGTTCTGGTGGGTCCTCTTAAAGATTTGTTTAATAAATCCTTGGAGACGGGAGAGGTTCCGTGCGATTGGAGAACGGCGGAGGTGGTCCCTCTTCACAAAAGTGGAGATAGGGAAGAAGCTGGAAACTACAGGCCGGTAAGCCTCACTTCGGTTATTGGAAAAGTAATGGAAGTGATGCTAAAGGACAGGATAGTGAATTTCCTGGAAGCCAATAAGTTGCAAGATCGAAACAACATGGTTTTACCAAAGGGAAATCGTGTCAAACGAATCTCATTGAATTCTTTGACTGGGTGACTGGAGAACTGAATCAAGGACGTGCTATGGATGTAATCTACTTAGATTTCAGCAAAGCTTTTGACACGGTTCCCCACAGGAGGCTCTTGAATAAACTGGACAGGCTGAAGATAGGACCTGAAGTGGTGAACTGGATTAGGAACTGGTTGATGGACAGAAACCAGAGGGTGGTGGTGAATGGAATTCGCTCGGAGGAGGGGAAGGTGAGTAGTGGAGTGCCTCAGGGATTGGTGCTGGGGCCGATTCTGTTCAATATATTTGTGAGTGACATTGCCGAATGGAATCCTGTGCAGAGGGAATGGATCCTCAGAAGCTTAGCTGAGATTGGGAGGCGGGGCTGGTGTTTGGGTGGTGGGGCTAGTTCTGGGCAAGACTTCTATGGTCTGTGTCCTGAAAATGGCAGATACAAATCAAGGTAAGGTATACACAAGAAGTAGCACATATGAGTTTATCTTGTTGGGCAGACTAGATGGACCATGCAGGTCTTTTTCTGCCGTCATCTACTATGTTACTATGTTACATTATATAGCAATAATCGTGCTTCCTTCCGGCTTTTTAAATCAAACCCTTCCGTCCCCTCCTCCCCCATCCCCCTCCACTACCTACATACTTCCAGATGGTCTCCCTACTAATGATCCGGGGGGGGGGGGGACCTGATCCCACCTCAGAACCCACTGAAGAGTGTCTTCCATAGTTCTCGGTACATCTTTTGCCTCTGTGAAGCGGCAAAGGAATGTTGAAATTCCACCCACTCTGCCATTTCCTTCATCAAATTGTGTCATTTAGCTATCGATGGAGGTGACGGATCCACCCAAGATTGTAGAACGCATTTTTTAACCAATAATGAGGCTAACAAAACATATTGGCACTGAACATCAGTTACGCCCCCCCCCCCGGAGCTGTCCTACATCACACAATAGTAGCGTTTCATATGACCATTTAAAGGTCCGCTGCAGAGACTGTTCAATGACCGCCAGAGAGTGGGTCCAGAACTGCAAAAGAGCTAGACACTCCAGGAATGAATGGAGTAGTGTGCCCGCCCTCAGCAATAAAAAATATTTGCACCTCCTAGGGTAGCTTCTACACCACGCACAAGGCCATTTCATCCATGTTATCATAAGAGCTTGTTGCTACTCAAAAAGCCTGGAAAGGAGATCAGAAAGACTTTGGAGGAAAAACAAATCAACAGCCATGACTCGTTATTTTTATCAGTCCCAACTTGAGCTGTCTAAACGGTCTTACTTTATCAGATATGTTATTAGTACTGCAAACCTTACCGAGAAGCTCTTTTATATTCTGCTAGATTTGCCCTTGTCTAATAAGGAAACATCCTCATTCCTCACCCCCAGATGTAGATGCTGTTTCCAAAATTTCAGATCTTCATCAGATAAAGTCAATTCCAGAGGCCTTGTCCCCCTCAGGCTTAGTCTTATCTCCAAATTTAGCCAACTATGGGGATTCATGCAGTTTCATTCCCAATCTCAGCAGACTGCTCAGATACTACATCCTATCTTGGGCCCTTATGCATACATAGGAAGAGGCACTGTGTGTCAGCTTGGAAAGAGGGAATGGCAAATGTAATTACATTGGTGTGACATACAGGCCTCCTTCACAGACAGAAGAAGTGGACAGAGATTTAATTAAAGACATTGAAAATATAGCTGTGAAAGGGGAAGAACTACTAATAGGTGATTTTAATATGCCAGATGTTGATTTGGGTATTCCTATTGCAGGGTCTTTTAGAAGCGTAGAGATCCTGGATTCTCTACAGAGGGAACTATTCCAGCAGTTGGTAATGGAACCCACACAGGAAGGGGCCATAGCAGACTTAGTGCTTACTAATGGGGAGAGTGTTTCTGATGTTATAGCAGGTCATTATCTGGCATCCAGTGATCACCAGATGGTGTGGTTTAATATTAAAATAGGTGTGGAGAGGGTATATTCAAAAGTGAAGGTTCTAGATGTAAAAAAAACAAACCTTATTCAGATGGGAGATTACCTCAAGGAATTGCTGTCCAGATGGGAACATCTGGAAGAAGTTGGAAAGCAGTGGGCAAAACTGAAAGGAGCTCTTGTAAAAGCAACAAACCTTTTTGTAAGGAAAGTAAATTAAAGTAAGAGGAAAAGGAGGCTGCTTTGGTTCTCAAAAGTAGCAGCTGGAAAGGTAAGGAAAAAGAGGTTAGCGTTTATAAACTACAAGAGATCACAGAAAGAGGAAGACAATATCTGGAAAAGAGAAGCAGGTAGTCAGGAAAGCAAAGATGCAAATGGAAGAAAAAATAGCCAATAAGGTAAAATGGTGGGACAAGACTTTTATTTAGATGTTAGTGATATGAGGAGGTGTAAAAGTGGTGTTGTGAGACTCAAAGGTGAAGGGGAGCAATATGTAGAATCTTATAAAGATAAGGCAGAATTGCTTAACAAATATTTCTGTTCTGTGTTCACAACTGAAGGGCTGAGAGGAGGACCGCAGAAGACAAACATAAAAATAGGAATAGAGGAGTAGTAGTCTCTGAATGATTTTCAGAGGACTGTGTTTATGAGAAGCTGGCAAAACTAAAGGAGGTCAAATCGGATGGCATACATCCAAGGATACTGGAGGAACTTAGAGAAGTTCTAGCAGCTCCGCTGTCTGACCATTTCAATGCTTCTCTAGAGTCAGAAGTGGTCTCAGAGGACTGAAGAGCAGATGTAGTCCCTCTCCACAAAAGCGGAAGTAAGGAAGAGGTTGGGACCTACAGGCCAGTAAATTTGACTTCTATGGTAAGTAATTGAAATGCTTTTAAAACAAGAGAATAGTAAAGTTTTTGGAATCCAATGGATTACAGGACCCAAGGCAACATGGTTTTACTAGAGGCAGGCCTTGTAAGTAATCTGATTCATTTCTTTGACTGGGTGACCAGAGAGTTAGATCGCAGGAGAGAGCTAGATGTGGTATATTTAGATTTTAGCAAAGCTATTAACTTGGTTCTGCACAGACAACTAATAAACAGAGTGCCTTTGGTATGGACCCTAAAATGACTGACTGCGTTAGGAACTAGTTGAGTGGAAGGTGACAGAGGTTAGTGGTATATGGAGATCATTCTGAGGAAAAAGGATGTTACCAGTGATATGCCGCAAGGTTCAATTATTGGGCCAGTTCTTTTTAATATTTTTGTAAGTGATAATACTGAAAGTCTGTTTGGTAAGGTTTGCCTCTTTATGGATGATACCAACATCTGCAATAGGGTAGACACCCCTGATGATGTGGATAACATGAGGAAGGACTTAGCAAAGATGGAAAAATGATCTGGAATTTGGCAGCTTAGACTTAATGCTGAAAAATGCAGGGTCGTGCACTTGGGCTGGAAAAACCAGAGGGAACAGTTCAGTTTAGGGGATGAAGCACTTCTGTGCATGAAAAAGGAGCAGAACTTGGGTGTGATTGTGTGTTATGATCTTGAGGTGGCCAAACAGGTAGAAAAGGCAACTGTGAAAGCTAGAATAGTGCTTGGGTGCAAAGGGAGAGGAATGGCCAGTAGGGAAAAGGAGGGGATGATGCCTCTGTATAAAACTCTGGTGAGACCTCATTTAGAATACTGTGCACAATTCTGGAGACAGCACCTTCAAAAAGAAATAAACAGGATGGAGTCGGTTCAGAGGGCGGCTACTAAAATGGCAAGTGGTGTTCATCATAAAGCGTATGGGGACAGACTTAAAGATCTCAATAGGTATTCCTTGGAAAAAAATCAGGAGGGGAGATATGATAGGGCCATTTAACTACCTACGTGGCATAAATGTACAGGAGGCGAGTCTTGTTCAATTGAAAGGACGCTCTGGAATGAGGGGGCATAGGATGAAGGTGAAAGGGGATAGACTCAGAAGTAACCCAAGGAAATATTTCTTCATGGAAAGGGTGGTGACTTTGTGGAACAGCCTCCTGGTGTACGTGGTGGAGATGAAAACTATCTGAATTCAAGAGAGCTTGGGACAAGTGCATAGGATCTCTAAGGGAGTGATAGGGAAGATGGATGGATTGGAAGACTGGATAGGCCATATCATCTTTATCTGGCTACATTTTTCAGTATTTCCATGCTTCAATGCTAAAAGGGCCCTTTAGTGGGCAATTTTCAAACCTTTGAGAAATACCCAGTGTACCTGAATGTAACTCACCTGAAAAAGGTGTGAGTTAAATCCCAAACTCCATGGGTATTTTTAATCCACAGATTTTGCACCAGTTTTTAAAGGGAATACAGTACACATATCCTTTCTATTTGAAAACTACTGCGGATACAAAGTGCATGCACACAGTACGGATGTGCAGCAGAAATGTTTCATTTCGTGCCATTTCCTGTGCCATCTCCAGAAACGTTTGTTTCAATTGTTTTCATTTGGCCATTTTGTCATCACAGGAGCAAAGTCATATAGGGTCGGATTCAGTGAATAGTGCTCAAAATTAGATGCTACGAAAAATCTGTGACAAGTGATCTTATTTATTTAGATTTTGCTCACACCTTTTTCAGTAGTAGTTCAAGGTGAGTTACATTCAGGTACTCTGGATATTTCTCTGTCCCAGGAGGGCTCACAATCTAACTTTGTACCTGAGGTAATGGAGGGTTAAGTGACTTGCCCAATATCACAAGAAGCAGCAGTGATGTTCTATAAAGGGTGCTCTGGGGCCTAGCACGGATTCCCACACCCGACTTTGGGTGCGAGGACTTGTGCCTGTTGAAACCTGGTATAAACCCTAGTATGCAAGTTGGGGGTGCAATCCCTGTATTCTATAACACTGCGCTTAATTTCTGGAATGTACCTGACCCTCCCACACTCTTCCCATGACCACGCCACATTTTAGGCTGCATGTGAGACACTTTGGGCACACAGCGTTATAAAATAGCAAGCAGCTAGATGCATGCTTAATTCCAAATCAGTGCCAATTAATGCCAATAATTGATAGTTAACAGTTTGCTAACTAATAAAATACCCAGTGTAGCTGAATGTAACTCATCTTGAGCTACTACTGAAAAAGGTGTGAGCAAAATCCAAATTAAAAAAATAATTAATTTAAATGCACATCTGCCCTTCACGCCCAAATTTGGGCAACCTATATACATTCCAGGGGACAGTGCGCACACAGTAATCGGGAAATGAAAAAAACACAATTTTTTTAATTTTTTTCTCTGCTCATTTTGGGTTTTAACAACATGAAATGATATGGGATATGGCACTGCAAACAATTTGCTGGAAAAATACATGTATAGATGTGAAAATGCCACCTACATATATCCTTTTTGTCCCTCACCCTAAATATGAACCACATTTCCGGAAGGCAAAGTATGCACGTCATGGAACGAATAATAAGTTATAATTTAAGGCATGGAAAAATTGAGAAAGGGGAATTTTCAGACATCTGATTATATTGGCCTAGAAAACTGCCCTCTACATCAGTCCTAATGAAATCATCACATGCATGTGAGATTAGTATAGTTTCTAACTGCAATATATACAGGCACATTCCCTTATAATCTTGGTATACTTACAAGCAAATGAAAATGTCTGCTTAGACCTGTGTTGCAGACCTGTCATTTACCTTCACTAATTGAAATGTAATAAAACCTAAGGGCTGACAGCCTTTAGAAACACATTGTTTCCAGGTCATTGCTTTAACCACACCTCCAGTGTTTGAAAAATTGATCCAGGCTAATTGCTTGGTTTTCATGCATTGACTACACAGAGCAGAAAATAAACAGAGAGGATCTAGCCCTGCCTACTAAAGAGCTGCACTGCATTAAAGAGTAGAACCCAGTAACCACTTTTAGAAAGAGAGAGATGGGGTTATGGAAGATAATTGAAGCATTGTAGCAATACTGAGTCTTTGCTGCAGCACGCTAAGGCCAATGGGTTAATTTTACAAAGTCATTCTTGTGGGTATATGGCCACATACTCATTTAAACGGCACCTTGTAATATTCCAACTGGCGTAAAAGTTTGTGCTATGATGTGATAGTGTGTATTTTGCCAGTAGACAAGTACAGGGGAGGATTTTGGGCACAGCACTGGCAGAGTCAGCATCTACCTGAGCAGATTATAAAATACGCTAATCTATACATATACTTAAAATTTGGCATGGACATTTCCACCTGCTCTAGGCAGATATATTTTTATTTTATTTTTATTATTTTTGTTACATTTGTTTCCCGAGCTTTCCCACTCATGGCAGGCTCAATGCGGCTTACATGGGGCAATGGAGGGTTAAGTGACTTGCCCAGAGTCACAAGGAGCTGCCTGTGCCTGAAGTGGGAATTGAACTCAGTTCCCCAGGACCAAAGTCTACCACCCTAATCACTAGGCCACTCCTCCACCACTCCTGCAATGTCAGCACAATTTCTGCCAAGTCTGCTAATATCTTATAAACGTTGTTTACTCTTGATGTGAATGCACTATATTACTACTACTATTTAGCATTTCTATATGCACTATATACGCATATTCCCCAGAAGGTGGCCTTATTCATAATTGCCACAGAAGCTCCCACTATTGCATGTTTATATATAGCCCAATTTGAGCAGATTTATGTTTATAGGAGTAAATTTCAACCCTACATTTTAGGGTGGAAATGGTACATAGATGATGTGCTCCTTATTTGGGGAGGTGAGAAGAAAATGTTATCTGAGTTACTTCAATACCGCAATCACTGTGATCAAAATATTAGTTTTTCATCTCAGATAGGTGGAGTCATGATAGAATTTTTGGATGTACATATAAAAGTATGAGGAGGGTGGTTTTACTACTAGAGCTTATTGTAAGCCTACTGACAGGAACACTTTACTTCATTATAAAAATTTATCATCCAAGTCCATTGAAAAATAGCATACCAGTAGGTCAATTTCTACGTATTAGATGGTTATGCTCTCAGAAGCAAGATTTTTGCATGCAAGCCCAAGAAATGAGCAACAGGTTTATCTAGAGGGGGTATCCACAGTCTGTGGTTCATAAAGCAATGAAGAAGGCATATAATGCTCATAGATCTTGGTTGACCCAGTCTCAAGAGAATGTAGATTCTAAGGAAAGAATCACGTGTTTTACCATTTGTGCCCCTAACTAACCAAATTAAACAAATTATTTGTAAGTATTGGCCTATGTTAGGGCTACATGATAGGTTTCAAGGTAAGCATAGATCTACATATACTAGAGGAGTAAATTTGGGAGAAAAATTAAAGAAAAATTATAATAAGGGGATGGGCTACCCCTCCAAATGTGAAGCATGTATATATTGTCAATATGCTTTAGTAACAACTAGGATTCAAATACCAAATCAGAAAAAAAGAAAATGTTTATTTTATTTGCGATCTAAAACAAACTGTGATTCATCATTTGTGATTTATGCGATCACGTCTGCATAACCTTTGGTATATTGGTCACACTGTAAAAAAGATTAAACATCGGTTAGCCCAACAGTTGAGTAATATTAGATTACAAAAAATGGAAACGCTGTTGGTAGCTCATTGGGAGGAGGCTAAACATTTGATAAGTGACTTAAAAGTGTGTGGTCTTGGTCTAATTCAATGAAAATGCAGGTGGTGATATTCTACAAGGTATGTTTAATAAAGAGCAGAGGTTGGTATATGAGTGGAAGACGGTGGCCCCGTTAGGTCTAAATAAAGAAGTTGAATGGTTGAGAGGTATCACATGACAAGTTCTATCAGGAGAGAGAAATACTGCGCATGTAATGGCATTTGAAGGAGACAGACGTCATTTTCTCCAGGCACCGACGGAGGTTTACCCTGAGGGAGCAGTTTATAAGAAGAATAAAATTGGCTTCAGGTATGTTAAGTGTGATGAGTAATAATGGATAGGTTTTATAAAAGTGTGTACGTTTATGATGTTAATCTGCACCTTGCAGTTGAAAACCTGACAATGCTTTGCGAAACGCAGTTACTGTGTCGGGTTTCATGAAGACTAGAGGGACTACAAAACAAGAATTCCAAAGCTGGGGTAGTTTGAAAGATTATTGTGAGAAATTCTACAAAGTTTGGAGGCAACTTGGTTGGCCCGTGGACAATTCAGCAGTTGTAAGAAAACACGCCCTTATCTTCTGCAGTTTACAAAGTCACAGTGGATGAACATATTGAAGGGATTATTGGTAATCATTAATATAGAAGGTGGATTTTTGGAATATCACCATTATCTATATGACCAGACTATGAATTTTGACCTTCTATATAACGACTTATGAATACATGTGTTCACCTATTAGATCATTTGGATTGCAAAACTCTGGAGACAGAGTGGTTGGATTACGGAAAATTGATTATTATTTTAGGAATGTGTGAGAGGAGTGCATGGTTAATAGAAGTGAAAAAAATTTATGTGATTTAAAACTTTGAATAAAAATCTTTGAACTGATGATCCAAGATGGCGACGGTTTAGGTAGCGTCAACGGACGCGCCTGAGACTCGGCCCAACCGAACGCTACTGAGAGCGCCTTACCTATCTTGCAGATGATGGGGCAAGACTTGTGAGGTTCCCTCCGTACCCCAGCTTCAGCAGACGACGCTGGACCGATTCGCGGTGGTGCCCGGTCCCATGTCGGCGTCTACTCCTTCTGCTGGAGCCGACACTTCGGTGCAGGACATCAGCGTAGATGGGGCTTCCCTCAGCCCCGTCGAGCGTACGGCACCCCCACAACCCGGAAGGGAGAACTTCCCAGCAAGCCCTGCTGCCTTGGCCCACGAAGGAGATCGAAAGGAGCAGGGAGGGAGTTTGCGGGAGAGGAGAACTGGAAGCTTGGAAGAACCAGAGTTAACGGCTGCTCCTGTTGTCTCACCGAAGACTGTGAGTATCCTGGAACAAGCTTCCAAAGCCCCCCCTACCGGCTTGTATTATGGGAGAGATAGAGAAACCTGTCGTAGTCACTTTGGAGTCACTTTGGGACTTGACTTCAAAGACCCAATCTGCACTACAAAATCTAATGCTGAGAAATATGGAGACAATAAAGGCTTTTGTCAGAGACTGCGTTGATTCAGTTAAAATCTTGTGAAAGCCAAGCATCTGAAGTTAAAAAACTGTCTGAAAGACTGGAGAAAACTGAACTTATGGATCAAATCTTGATAAAAGACAAGAATTTTACCTTGAGGCACTTGGAATACCTGGAGAACCAATCAAAGAGATTGACATTGCGATTTATTAATTTTCCGAGGTCCCCACTGGTTCCTCCAATGCAGATGGTTAAAAAATATCTATTGGAAGTCCTAGGCATGCCTGAGAATTCATTGCCCCCCTTAACTAGAGCTTATTATTTACAGACTGATGTTAGAACATCAATGGATTTACAAGGGCAAGATGCAATGAACCTCACTGCATTCCTAGAGTCATCTCTTCAGGTTATAACACAGAAAACTACACTGCTAGCAACCTTTGCGTTGGAAATGGATAGAGATGCAGTCCTTAGACTTTCGTTAAGACACTTAGATTCGTTATTTATGGGATCAAAAGTGAGAGTTTTCCCGGATTTGTCCAGGGAAACTCAAAAAAGACGCAAAATGTTTCTGTTGTTGCGCCCAAGAGCTTTGGCAATTGGGGCAAATTTTCTTTTGAGATTTCCATGTATTTGTAGATTAATTTTGCAGTCTAAACAATATCAGTTTTTTGACCCAAAACAATTGGAAGATTTCCTTAAAAGCAGAGAAGAGGTCAATGTACAAGTCTAGTCACTTACAGTGGTGGAAATAAGTATTTGATCCCTTGCTGATTTTGTAAGTTTGCCCACTGACAAAGACATGAGCAGCCCATAATTGAAGGGTAGGTTATTGGTAACAGTGAGAGATAGCACATCACAAATTAAATCCGGAAAATCACATTGTGGAAAGTATATGAATTTATTTGCATTCTGCAGAGGGAAATAAGTATTTGATCCCCCACCAACCAGTAAGAGATCTGGCCCCTACAGACCAGGTAGATGCTCCAAATCAACTCGTTACCTGCATGACAGACAGCTGTCGGCAATGGTCACCTGTATGAAAGACACCTGTCCACAGACTCAGTGAATCAGTCAGACTCTAACCTCTACAAAATGGCCAAGAGCAAGGAGCTGTCTAAGGATGTCAGGGACAAGATCATACACCTGCACAAGGCTGGAATGGGCTACAAAACCATCAGTAAGACGCTGGGCGAGAAGGAGACAACTGTTGGTGCCATAGTAAGAAAATGGAAGAAGTACAAAATGACTGTCAATCGACAAAGATCTGGGGCTCCACGCAAAATCTCACCTCGTGGGGTATCCTTGATCATGAGGAAGGTTAGAAATCAGCCTACAACTACAAGGGGGGAACTTGTCAATGATCTCAAGGCAGCTGGGACCACTGTCACCACGAAAACCATTGGTAACACATTATGACATAACGGATTGCAATCCTGCAGTGCCCGCAAGGTCCCCCTGCTCCGGAAGGCACATGTGACGGCCCGTCTGAAGTTTGCCAGTGAACACCTGGATGATGCCGAGAGTGATTGGGAGAAGGTGCTGTGGTCAGATGAGACAAAAATTGAGCTCTTTGGCATGAACTCAACTCGCCGTGTTTGGAGGAAGAGAAATGCTGCCTATGACCCAAAGAACACCGTCCCCACTGTCAAGCATGGAGGTGGAAATGTTATGTTTTGGGGGTGTTTCTCTGCTAAGGGCACAGGACTACTTCACCGCATCAATGGGAGAATGGATGGGGCCATGTACCGTACAATTCTGAGTGACAACCTCCTTCCCTCCGCCAGGGCCTTAAAAATGGGTCGTGGCTGGGTCTTCCAGCACGACAATGACCCAAAACATACAGCCAAGGCAACAAAGGAGTGGCTCAGGAAGAAGCACATTAGGGTCATGGAGTGGCCTAGCCAGTCACCAGACCTTAATCCCATTGAAAACTTATGGAGGGAGCTGAAGCTGCGAGTTGCCAAGCGACAGCCCAGAACTCTTAATGATTTAGAGATGATCTGCAAAGAGGAGTGGACCAAAATTCCTCCTGACATGTGTGCAAACCTCATCATCAACTACAGAAGACGTCTGACCGCTGTGCTTGCCAACAAGGGTTTTGCCACCAAGTATTAGGTCTTGTTTGCCAGAGGGATTAAATACTTATTTCCCTCTGCAGAATGCAAATAAATTCATATACTTTCCACAATGTGATTTTCCGGATTTAATTTGTGATGTGCTATCTCTCACTGTTACCAATAACCTACCCTTCAATTATGGGCTGCTCATGTCTTTGTCAGTGGGCAAACTTACAAAATCAGCAAGGGATCAAATACTTATTTCCACCACTGTATGCAATGCTGTATAGCAGGCTTTGAGTAACTCACCTGGGAATGTAGCTACTTATTTGATTTAAACTTTGTGAAATGTTTATTTAAGCAAAGGAATTTTCTAAATCTTTCTTGGATTATTTCTATGATTATTGTGGTCGTTACTAAGGGATACTTATATAATGAATATTGTTTTTCTGCATTGTATGCTTTATTATTTCTTTTTGTGTATTATCACTCATAAATATTATGTTTGGTAAAAGTTTAAATAAAGAATTAAAAAAATCTTTGGATAAATTATATTTACTAAGTTGTAATGAATATTTATGAGAGAGATTTGAATATGATAGAGGTACTGGGCATGCAACCCTGTCTCATTCATATTCATTAGGGATACCTTGAAAACCAGACTGGCTGGTGGTCTTCTAGGACAGATTTGAGAGCCACTGGCCTAGATTGGTCAGGTTAAGTTTACAATTTAATTTCTTATCTGCCTTTCACAAGGTAGAGTACAATAAAACATACATAAAATAAAGTAAAACATACATATAACACATACCTACTAATGAAATAAACAAGGTATAAAATACCCCAGCATCACTGGGGTGAGGAGGGTGAACAGTCGAGTGCCACTGGGATCTATAAATTGGGACCAATGCTATTTAACATATTTATAAATGATATGGAAATCGGAACGAGTGAGGTGATTAAATTTGCAGATGATACAAAACTATTCAAGGTTGTTAAAACATGTGAGGTCTGTGAAATATTGCAGGAAGACCTTATGAAATTGGAAGACTGGGCATCCAAATGGCAGATAAAATTTAATGTGGACAAATGAAAGGTGATGTACATTGGAAAGAATAATCCAAATCACAGTTACCTGATGCTAGGGTCCATCTTGGAGGTCAGCACTCAAGAAAAAGATCTAGGTGTCGTTGTAGATAATACGCTGAAATCTTCTGCTCAGTGTGCGGTGGTGGCCAAAACAGCAAACAGGATGCTAGGAATTATTAGGAAAGGGATGGTGAATAAGTCCAAAAATATTCTAATGCCTTTATATCACTCTATGGTGCAACCGCATATCGAGTATTGCGTTCAGTTCTGGTTGCCGTATCTAAAAAAAGATATAGCGGAATTAGAAAAGATTCAAAGAGGAGCGACCAAAATGATAAAGGGGCTGAAACTCCTCTCATATGAGGAAAGGCTTAAGAGGTTACGGCTCTTCAACTTGGAAAAGAGATGGATGAGGGAAGATATGATTATGGTCTACCAAATCCTGAGTGGTCTAAAATAGTAGAAGTATTTTACTCATTCCAAAAGTACAAAGACTAGGAGACACTCGAGGAAGTTACATGGAAATACTTTTAAAATAAATAGGAGGAAAAAATGTTTTCACTCAATGAATAGTTAAGCTCTGGAACTCTTTGCTGGAGGATGTTAGAGTATCTGGGTTTAAAAAAGGTTTGGACAAATTCCCCATAGTCTGCTATTGAGACAGACATGGGGAAGCAACTGCTTGCCCCGGGATTGGTAGCATGGAATGTTGCTGCTAATTGGGTTTCTGCCACGTACTTGTGACCTGGATTGGCCACTGTTAGAAGCAGGATACTGGGCTAGATAGACCACTGGTCTGACTCAGTATAGCCACTCTTATGTTATGTTATGTTATGTTACCTCACACTGGCAGGACTGTAGGTGGAGGACTCCCACTCAGCTTAGAGGGAACAGTGCCACACATCACAAAACACATACTAAATTATGGCTGCATTCTAAATTACTTACAGAATAAACTGTGCTACCTGCCTGCCACATATGTGAGCAATGGCATAGCTAGACCCGCCATTCTGGGTGGGCCCAGAGCTAATATGGGTGGGCACTATGGGCCCAATATTCAGACTGCAGGAATTAGCCAGATATTCTATGCCGGGCCATTTCCGGTGATCAGCATTGAATATCCGGTTTATTTTTGGACAGTTTAAACATAACCGGTCAAGCCGATATTCAGTGCTGGCCATTTAAGTTTAAACCGGCCAAAGCTATTCCTGCTATTTCAGTGGCCTAATTTAGCCATTCCTGGATGGTTAAATGGTTTTAAATATCGGGCACACTGAGCACAAAATGTCTAGGAAATGAGCATTTTTGAAACAAAAAGAGAGATGGTTTTCTGGTTCGAAAATCACTATGTTCACCACTTGATTTTTGGACATTTTCAGCAAGACGTTCAAAGCTGAATTTAGACGTTATATTGAAAATGTCCCTTCATGTATATCAAAGGCAGCATTTGGGTCCAACAGAACCAATTAGACATAATTCACTTTATCTAAATATTTCCAACAATCAAGAATGTCCAACAAAACAGTTTCTGTACTATGAAACTTCCTAAAACCAGATTGAAACTCAGATAAGAACCCCCTGCTTCTCAACAAAATCAATACTAACTAGAATTCCCAGAGAGAGACAACTAAAAATGTCAAACAAAATCAAGCAGTTGTGTTGAAACCTTTTCTTGGCAGATCTGTCATAGTCCGCAGCTGTTTCCTCTTACACTTTTCCACAGAAAAAAATGTATTAAAATTCTGGTAGGACCTTGGTAATAGCAACACAAAATTCCTTCACTGCCAAATTCTTTGTGAAGTAACACTAAATCTTACGAAGAAGTTTCTCAGAGCCTATGTATCAAACCTTAACACCAATTCCGAACACACAAATACCGATAACAGTGAATATACACAACAGTAGTGAATATACACAGCAGCAATGTGTGTCCCACTGGAAAAGCCAGACAAGTCAGATTCATAGATCCACACATAAACCACATGCCAGCAGAATCTCTCACCTTGGTCACATGCAGAACACAAACCCTCACCAATTACAGAATAAATGACCAAAAATTTGAAATTGTCCTATAGCCCAGCATCAGCCTTCCCCTACCCCTTTCTACATCTCTTCTACCCTTCCCAATCCCCACCCCGAACCCGAACCCCAACATACAATATAAAACTTTTTTTTAACCTGGGCACTGTAGAGCCCAAGCCCACCCAGAAGCCCACCAACATGAACTATAAAAAAAATTTTTTCACCTGAGCACAGTGCAGGAAAGTTTCTTCTGCAGTGATTTCAGAGAACTCTGCAGGTCCTGATCACTCAATATTCATATGGTGCAGTACTGGAGCGTTCGGCCCAAGCTGGCTCCTAGCAGTGCTTGATGTTGGCCATGGGGCAGTAGGCTTCACTCTAATGTCCACTGCAATGGCTACTGACCTACTCCTAGTGTCTGGGGCTAGAATATAGTAAGTACCTGGATTTCCCCAGCACAGGACAGGGCCAGCCAGGATTGTTAAGTTAAAGACTGGCTGCTGGGGTTCCCGACCCCATGACTTTGCCGCAGGTTTGGGTCCTGGGAGCTCACCGGAGATACCCGAGCTGTGCTGGATCAGTGTGCATGCCACGTGTGCCGTAGAGGCAGGCAAGCGCCAGTGAGCAGAGGATAGAGGAGCTGCCTGCAATAGCAGCAGCTGTGGGGAACGAAGCCAGAGCAGCGAACAGAAGTAAGCAGTCCTAAGCAGGGGCGTATCTGGCCTCCGGCGGTAGGGGGGGCCAGAGCCAGAGGGAGGGGGCACATTTTACCCCCCCTGCTGCCACCGACCCCCCCGCCGCCATTATCGGACCCCCCCCACCGCCACCAACAACTCTCTCCACCCCCCCTCCCGCCGCCAGCCCTCTCCCGCTGCCGTTTCTTACTTTTGCGTCCGCTTCCTCCTGCGCCTTTAAAAATATTTCTTCAGCTGGCGGGGGACCCCAACCCCCGCCAGCCAACCCGAGATGACAACTTGCAAGTTCTTCCTCCGCTGTGGCCAACATGCTGGAGTTGAGCGTCTGAATCCAGTTCGGAGTCTGACGTCACAGCGTCAGACTCCGAACTGGATTCAGACGCTTTCAACTCCAGCATGCTGGCCACGGCGGAGGAAGAACCTGCAAGTTGTCATCTCGGGTTGGCTGGCGGGGGTTGGGGTCCCCCGCCAGCTGAAGAAATATTTTTAAAGGCGCAGGAGGAAGCGGACGCAAAAGTAAGAAACGGCAGCGGGGGAGGGCTGGCGGCAGGAGGGGGGGCAGGGTGAAATCTGCGGGGGCCCAGGCCCCTGTGGCCCCACGCAGATACGCCCCTGGTCCTAAGAGCACGGAGCGGAGGCTCCCTGATGCCTGATCCCCAATCCCTGAGCAGCAGCAAATAATGCAGGAGGGTTGCTAGTTTGCTTGCTGGAGGCCTGGTACACTGGTAAATTAAAAAAAAAAATCTGAAAATAACACCAGAGCTGCAGGGCTCAGCTTACAAGGGGTGCTTCACTGCTTCCTATCAGTGGCTGAGCTAACGCAATTGGAGTACTGCGGCCAAGTAATGTGCAGGGTAGCTGATACCTGATTGGTGATCACTGAGACTGGGTGGGCCTGAGCCCATCCGTAGCTATGCCCCTGCAAGTGAGTGCCTTTGGAATTCAACAATCTGCAGATAAGCCATATGCCAATTTAAATAGACCCAAGATCAGGAAGGAGGAGGAGGAGGAGTCTCAATTGGAAAAGGGTAGGAGAAGAACACTACCTGATCAGGGCTGGGAAGGATGAAAAGAAAGCAGTTTGACTGGGTTCAGGGAGGCAGAAGCATCAGATCAGGTAGAAGCAGGGCTGGTTATAGACATGGTGAGCACAGGGGCCAGGGCAGAAATTAAGGAGGGGGCCCCTGATCCCTTATCTCCCCACCTGCACCGCGACTACGAGGTCATGGCATCTCTCCCTCTTCCCACATAGCCCATCTCCCTCCCTTCCTCTCACCTTGCGGTCTTCTTTAAAATTTTTATTTCCCTTCTGAGAGGGGCCCCGGCGTGGCAGCCATCCTCACAAGCCACCTCCAGCTTTCCCTTTCTGCCATGATCCACCCAGGCGGTACCAGGAAATTGCGTCAAGGGGGGAGGCGCGGATCGCGACAGACAGGGCCAGTTTCGGGGCAGCCGCAGGCAGCTTTGTAGGAATGGTTGCTGTGCTGGGGCCCCTCTGAGAAGGGAAATCAATTTTTAAAGAAGATCAGGAAAGGAGGACGAGATGGACTGTGGTGGGGAGAAGGGGAAGAGATGCCTGGACCGTGGGGCCCCCTGGAGCTGTGGGGCCCAGGGCAGCTGCCCTGTTTGTCTCCCCCACCCCCAGCTAACGTCAGCCCAGCCCTGGGCTGAAGGGAAAGAAGGAAGCTCAAGTGGACCATACAGAGCTGGAAAGAACAAAGCTGCTACTAGAGTTGTCAATTGCACAGTTTTCAACCAGAAATGTCCAGCAGAGTCAGGGTCTGGATATGGGAAGGACAACTTTCAAAGCTCTGCATGCAGGCAAATAACCGTTTACCTGTGTGAAAAGCCGTGTAAAGAATTCCACCATTGACAACATGAACAAGGGTACCTTTGTCAAAAACAAGGATCAAGAAAAGAGCAGGGTTAAGCTGGTAGAGGAAAAGAAACATGTAGCTTTCAAAGCAACTGCAAATGTGTGTGGATACAAGTACTTCTGATTTTCAAAGGGGAAACTCATGTGGGATTTTCCTTTGAAAATATGCTTGCAGTCTGGCAGGTACAATACACCCAGAGAATGCAAGCCCTTCAAATAAATGAAAAATTACACTGGGGGAGGGGGGGGGCAACTTTTTCAATAAAGATTTTCTTTCATTCATAATATATAAATTTACTTTTCCACTAGTATTACTCTGACAGATGCAGAGAATTTCCTTTTAATTGCTATGCACTTTTGGGCTGTTAAAAAGTCACATGTTATAAAACAAGCTTGACATTTACTGAAGTTTAATTTAGAAATCAGAAGAATGAACCAAGTTTCTGGACTGTGATGGATTAATGCTGTAGCACATCTTTGTAACTGGCCAATTACCTGAGCAAGAGGATATGGAAAACAATAATGATAGCAGATCTGCATCTATGGTAAATTCTTGAGCTGCCTGCAGACATGTGAAATGATCTGAGGTACAGTATAACATACATTGTAAATAATAATGAAACTTATCATTTGAACTTTATAGTGGTAACACACAAATTCACTGATTCAAAAATGTCTTTACATCTAGCTGTACTATTACATCTCTGGTATAGGAGTTTTCAAGCTGATTGATGAGTCCTGGCTGAACTTAGGAATGATGGAATGAATCCACCTAACCTTTTTCTGTTCTCTATTTACCCCACAATAAACACCAAATTAGAGAGAAAGAATACACCAAAATACCATAAAAATAGGCTCACTGAACTCCAGTACAATTACTACACAATGGGAGCACATTTAAAGTACAAACTAAAATGATTTTTTTTAACACGCTTTTTTGAAAACATGTTTTTGAAATGAGAAGAGACTATCAGTGTAATGCTCAATACTACCAAGTATTCACGAGCACCTGCACTTATATTTAAACTAGTGCAACAAAGCCCGTTTCGTCAAAAATGAAATGGGCCCTAGGAAAGCTTTTGTCTAAGCGATTTCTCCTCTCTCCCCTGCCCACCTCTCCATGTCGTGTGATTCTTCCCTCCCCTCCCATCCCCTCCATATCCCAAAATTCTGACCTCCCCTCCATGTGTAGCGATTCTCCTCTGCCCTGCTGTCCCCTCCATGTGCCGCAATTCTGGCCTCCCCTCCATGTCCAGCAATTCTCCTCTGCCCTGCCCTCCGTATCCTGCGATTCTGGCCTCCCCTCCATGTCCAGCGATTCTCCTCTTCCCTGCCGTCCCCTCTGTATCCCAAGATTCTGGCCTCCCCTCCATGTCCAACGATTGTCCTCTGCCCTGCCCTCCGTGTCCCGCGATTCTGGCCTCCCCTCCATGTCCAATGATTCTCCTCTTCCCTGCCCTCTCCTCTGTATCCCAGGATTCTGGCTTCCCCTCCATGTCCAGCGATTGTCCTCTGCCCTGCCCTCTCCTCCGTGTCCCGCGATTCTGGCCTCCCCTCCATGTCCCGCGATTCTCCCCTTGCCTCCCATCCCCTCCATGTCCAGCAATTCTCCTCTGCCCTGCTCGCCCATTTGTGTCCTGCAATTCTCCCCTCACCTCCCATCCCCTCCATGTCCAGCGATTCTCCTCTGCCTTGCCCTCCCGTGTCCCGTGATTTTCGCCTCTCCTCCCATCCCATCCATGTCCATTGATTCTCCTCTGCCCTGCCCTCGATGTCCCGCGATTCTGTCCTCCCCTCGATGTTCAGCGATTGTCCTGTGCCCTGCCATCTGTGTCCAGTGATTCTCCCCTCGCCTCCCATCCCCTCCATGTCCAGCGATTCTCCTCTGCCCTGCCTTCCCATCCGTGTCCCGTGATTGTCCCCTACTACTACTACTACTACTATTTAGCATTTCTATAGCGCTACAAGGCATACGCAGCGCTGTACAAACATAGAAGAAAGACAGTCCCTGCTCAAAGAGCTTACAATCTAATAGACAAAAAATAAATAAAGTAAGCAAATCAAATCAATTAATGTGAACGGGAAGGAAGAGAGGAGGGTAGGTGGAGGCGAGTGGTTACGAGTCAAAAGCAATGTTAAAGAGGTGGGTTTTCAGTCTAGATTTAAAGGTGGCCAAGGATGGGGCAAGACGTAGGGGCTCAGGAAGTTTATTCCAGGCGTAGGGTGCAGCGAGACAGAAGGCGCGAAGTCTGGAGTTGGCAGTACTGGAGAAGGGAACAGATAAGAAGGATTTATCCATGGAGCGGAGTGCACGGGAAGGGGTGTAGGGAAGGACGAGTGTGGAGAGATACTGGGGAGCAGCAGAGTGAGTACATTTATAGGTTAGTAGAAGAAGTTTGAACAGGATGCGAAAACGGATAGGGAGCCAGTGAAGGGTCTTGAGGAGAGGGGTAGTATGAGTAAAGCGACCCTGGCGGAAGATGAGACGGGCAGCAGAGTTTTGAACCGACTGGAGAGGGGAGAGGTGACTAAGTGGAGGCCAGCAAGAAGCAGATTGCAGTAGTCTAAACGAGAGGTGACAAGGGTGTGGATGAGGGTTTTGGTAGAGTGCTCGGAAAGAAAGGGGCGGATTTTACGGATGTTGTAAAGAAAGAAACGACAGGTCTTGGCGGTCTGCTGGATATGAGCAGAGAAGGAGAGAGAAGAGTCAAAGATGACCCCAAGGTTTCGAGCTGAGGAGACAGGGAGAATGAGAGAGCCATCAACAGAAATAGAAAATGGGGGGAGCGGGGAGGTGGGTTTGGGGGGGAAAATGAGAAGCTCGGTTTTGGTCATATTTAATTTCAGGTGGCGTTGAGACATCCAGGCAGCAATGTCAGACAAGCACGCTGAAACTTTGGTTTGGATGCAAGGTGAGATATCAGGGGTAGAAAGGTAGATTTGGGAGTCATCAGCATAGAGGTGGTAGGAAAAGCCATGGGATGAGATTAATGAACCAAGGGAAGAAGTGTAGATAGAAAAGAGGAGGGGACCAAGAACAGAACCCTGGGGTACGCCGACAGGCAGAGGGATAGAAGTAGAAGAGGATCCACCAGAGTGAACACTAAAGGTGCGGAGGGAGAGGTAGGAAGAGAACCAGGAAAGGACAGAGCCCTGGAATCCAAGTGAGGACAGGGTATCGAGAAGTATGCTGTGATCGACAGTGTCAAAAGCAGCGGAAAGATCAAGAAGAATGAGGATGGAATATTGACCTCTGGATTTAGCCAGTAATAGGTCATTGGAGACTTTAGTAAGCGCAGTTTCGGTTGAGTGGAGAGGGCGAAAACCAGATTGTAATG
Organism: Microcaecilia unicolor; assembly: GCF_901765095.1. Lineage (NCBI taxonomy): Eukaryota > Metazoa > Chordata > Amphibia > Gymnophiona > Siphonopidae > Microcaecilia > Microcaecilia unicolor. The sequence continues at coordinate 319,571,757 of NC_044031.1, read as the reverse complement.
GGTCAAGAATAGCATGTGAGGAGAGAAAATCAAGGCAGCGGCGGTGAACAGCACGCTCAAGTAATTTGGAGAGAAAAGGAAGGAGGGAGATGGGTCGGTAATTAGAGGGACAAGTAGGGTCAAGTGAAGGCTTCTTAAGGAGAGGTGTGACCACAGCATGTTTAAAGGCAGCAGGGACAGTCGCAGTGGAAAGTGAGAGGTTGAGAATGTGACAGATAAAAGGAATAAGAGTAGGAGAGATGGCATTAAGAAGGTGGGTGGGAATGGGATCAGAGGAACAGGTGGTACATTTTGAGGAAGAAAGGAGAAGTGTAGTTTCCTCAATAGTAACTTCAGGAAAGGAGGAAAGGGAATGAGGGGAAGGAGAGAGAGGGGAACGGACTAGTGGAGGGAGAGCTGGTGAGGTAGAGAAAGCAAGGTTTATCTTTTGAACCTTGTTGTGAAAGAATTCAGCAAGGGTCTGAGGAGATAGTGAAGGGGGAGTTGGGGGAGGGGGCACCTTGAGGAGAGAGTTCAATGTGGTGAAGAGAAGTCGAGGATTAGAGCCAAGAGAGTTGGTCAGTTGGATATAATAGTCCTGTTTGGCACGTAAAAGAGCAGATTGGAAGGAGGTCAGCATGAACTTAAAGTGTAAGAAATCAGCAAGGGCCCGAGATTTCCGCCAGAGGCGTTCGGCGGAGCGGGTACAGGAACGTAGGTAGCGGATATTAGAAGTCAGCCAAGGTTGGGGTTTAGTACGCCTTACAGGGCGGGTCATCAAAGGTGCAAGAGTGTCTAAGGCAGAGGATAGAGTATTGTTGTAAGAAGAAACAGCCTCGTTGACAGACGTGGATGGTGCCACAGTAGAGAGGAGGTTTGAAACATGGGAGGATAGAGATGAAGGGTCAATGTCGTGAAGATTCCTAGATAAATTAGATAGGATAGGACGGGACTGGGAGGGAGGAGATTTAAGTGTGAAAGTTATAAGATGGTGATCAGAGAGGGGAAGATCGGAGGCAAGGAAACTAGAGGGTGAACAGTTGGAGGAGAAGATGAGATCTAGACAGTGACCATTTTGATGAGTGGGGGAGGTGGAGCATAGTTGGAGATTAAAGGACGATGTTAAAGCGAGTAACTTGGAAATATAAGAGTTGGAAGGATCATTAGCAGGAATATTAAAGTCACCAAGGATGAGAGAGGGGGAGGAAGGATCATGGAAGAAGGCAAGCCAGGCATCAAAGTCACTGAGAAAGGATGAAAGGGACTTATCAGGGGGACGATAAATGACCGCTATTCCCTCACCTCCCATCCCATCGAAATCTAGCAATTCGCTTCTGCCCTTCCCTCCCATCCCATCCATGTGCAGCAATTGTCCTCTGCCCTGCCTTCCCATCCTATCCATGTGCAGCGATTCTTCCCTCCCCTCCATGGCCAGTGGCTCTGTCCTTCCTGCCACCCTGCCTGTAAGCCGTTCATCTTACCTCAGGTCGGAGCGGCGGCAGGCAGGTTGGGCTCGCATTGCCTCCAGCATTCCCTCTCAGTGTCCTGCCCTCCTCTGATATTGTCTCTATGCGAGGGCGGGACAATGAGAGGGAAGGGAACGCTGGAGGCAAGCTGATGTCACCAACATGTTACGAACCCAGACAGTCAGCCAGAGAACCTTGAGGTACAAATTATTATATAGATAACAAACACTGAGCATTCAGTGCTCTGCTTGTCATAAACATAACCACACATCATTAGGCTCATGTTTTCTTATTACAAAATTCTTCTAATTTCTGCTCATACATTGTGTAAAGTGTAGAACAGATACAAACATTTCAAGGTGCGACCCAATGTCCAACAACCATCTCAGTATGTTCAAAAATAGTTCATTAGCTTCTAAAAAACGTGCAACATACCTGAAGCATCATGTGAGTAAAAAGATGCTGTCCAACAAGGTGTCCCATTTCGCTTCCTTCTTTGGGACCTATGTAAGTGTCTCCACTATTCGCCGATATCTATGCCACTCAAATACTGTATACGTTGCTGAAACCATCGTTAAAGCCTAATTAGCTAATTAATGTGTGGATCTGGGATCCATACTCAACTTTGGCCAACCTTTACTGAATTCTCCCCACACAGCGTAATTCAGTGCCTGGTTTCAGAAGGCAAGAAGGTGCCTGCTTAGTCACTACTTTATAAACACACATAGGTGCCTATGCCGGTCATTTTTGAAGAACTAATTCGCGTTGGAGATGTGTGCAAATCAATACTTAACCATGGGATTCTATATATTGTGCCTTAATTTCCATACGGAAATCGAAGCATATTCTATAACAATGCGCGCAACTTAATTGTTTAACTAGCTAATCAGTGTTGTCCATTGGATGGTAACAAGTAATTATCAAAACTAACTGGCATTAAGATTTACGTGCACAACTCGCTAAGAGTATTCTGTAACGTAGTGTGCTTAAATTCTAAGTCACCTAGTTGAAAAGGGGGCATAGCCATGGGCGGGATGTGGGTGTTTCTAAAATTTAGGCGCGTTAGAATACACCCGCTCTGCACCTAATTTAGGTGCCGGAATTTACACCAAGTAAAATGTGGTGTAGATGGCCGTGACTAAATTTGGTCCATGGAGAGGTGCTCGGTATATTCTATATACAAATGTAAGCTGTAACCAGGTACCTTTCTTGCGCAGCCAAGGATAGAACAATCTCCTCCAGCCACAGGCTCCCGGTACAATGAAGAAATAGATGTCCACCAGTAACTTCAATCTTAAGGACTTTTATTTCATGCAGGTTTCTAATACACAGTTCCAACAGCAGCATTCACCTTCAATCTTAAGCACATATAAGCCACCTGAAAGTGTGTGGCCAACAGTCCCCTTTAAGCAGCAGGCTATCAGCACATACCAGGATTCAATACAGGCTTACAGTCAGCTCCAGTCTGGGATCTTTATCCAGTGCACAATAAACAGTATTTCAATTCCCAAGACAAACAGTTCTTTCAGTTCATCATCACAGTTCAGTCACCAAGCAGCAGTTTCTACCTTCTATCCTCTTTACCTTCCGGAGAGTTCAATACTTTAGGGACTCCCACTACCCAAGGAATTTCAGCCTGCTTCAGTACTTTAGGGACCTCCTTGCCCAAGGGTTTTCAGCCTGCAAATACTTTAGGGACCTCCCTGCCCAAGGGTTTTCAGCCTGCAACTCCTTCTCTCCTTCTGCTTCTCTCTTCTGAACTGAACTGCTGAGACTCCTTAGCACCTGCCTAATTAATCCCTGGCTTCAGCTACCACAACCAATCATTCTTCTTCCATTAGCTTCCCCACACCCATACCAGCTGTGTTAAGCATTAGACTAATGAGACCAATGATGAGCTCCTGCACACAGGGTTTCCTCTCTTTCCGCCTAGTGGCAGCCACTCTACCCAACCTGCCAGCTTACACCCATGTCTTCCCCGATTGCAGCTAGGAGTCCAGTCCGGGTTCTTCATCTCACCCTCTGGCTCCTTGCCTGCAAAGCTTTCTGGGACTTGTATTTCAGACTGAAACTGCCTTAACCCAACTATCCTGGATGTGACTTTATCACAAAGCCTATTCTATAAAATAAGCATGCTTTAGAGAATTCATCTAGGCGTATTTTTTTTTACGCATGGAAATTTCAGGCACCATATTTAGAATCTAGCCCTAAATGTTTATCTTGCATAAATGTCTAAGTTCCCAAAGCCAGTATATGCACATCAAATGGAAGGGGCATAGCCTGGGCATGTTTTGGGTAGGACTAGGGCATGCCATTTCCAGAAAGGAGTAGACTAGTGGTTAGAGCACCAGTCTTACAATCCAGAGGTGGCCGGTTCAAATCCCACTGCTGCTCCTTGTGATCTTGGGCAAGTCACTTAACCCTCCGTTGCCTCAGGTACAAAATTAGCCTGTGAGCCCTCCAGGGACAGGGAAATACCCAATGTACCAGAATATAACTCACCTTGAGCTATTACTGAAAAGGTGTGAGCAAAATCCAAATAAAATAAACATACTGATATCAGGATTTACACCTGCTACCAAGTATGTTTAGGTTTAGGCAAAATGCTCCATTGGCGGGATTAGGAAAGATTGCCCCCTTAATCCCCCAGCAATTTTTGTCCCCTCTAAAAGCCAAACTGGCAAGGGATACCGGTTTCTGTGACTGCATCAGGAACATACATGTTTATATTTCTAAACTGGCTGGGATCAGTGCATATGTGCTGGCACATACACATTTATGTTGTTATTGTACAACATAAACATGTATGTTGTGGCACGTGCATGTTTATGTGCTCGTTTGCAACCTATTGAAATTTTCAATTTTTTAATATATTTTTCATAAAATGGATGTTTATGCTGCACATAATCAGCATATAAATGTCCATTTCTTCTGTATTTCAGAACAGCCACTAAGTCAACAGATTCTGTTCTAAAATACTACTGAAATTTGAGATGTACTAGCTTGGACGTCTCAATTCCAACTTTTATGTCCTTTCACAAATGAAGCTGTATGTTTCTTTATAAAATACTAGCACAAGTGGCAGAAATCGCATTTGCCCTGAAGGCAGGGGGCCTGATATTCAAAGTATTTTTGCTCCTAACTTTGAGAGTTATGCTGATAAATTTGTCTCTTTGAAAATTTACTAGGGCTCATAGCATAAATTTTTACTCAAAATTTCACTAAAATTAAATTTAGGAGCATAAAAAGTAGTCCAACAAAAACAGATGTAGGGAGGAGAAAAGAAGTTAGGAACTTAGCACTGATTTTCGGCACTAGGCTCATAAATTAGACTCAGTAATCTAGACAAATTAATGGCAGGCCTAAATTTGTGAGCCTAACTTTTAAGCTCTTAAATGAAAATGAATTTTCAGCTAAGATATGCTTGAAGCATTAATCCTTCACAGTCCAGAAACTTGATTTTGTGGGGGTGTTAGGTTGATTTTGTGGGGTCTGTAGGCCTTATCTGGTATACGTGTTTTATGTCCAACAAGTATTGGGACAGGGGTGATATGTGACTGTAGTGGGGTGTCTGATTTCGGGGATAAAAAAAAGATTTATTGCTAAGGTTTTATCGTGAGAATTGACAATAACTAAGAGAGTGAAGGCTTTTATGTATTATTTAGGTTGAAATGTGGTACATAAATGCTAGCACAATGATTAACAAAGGACCATTGATTAGCACACTGATATTAGATGCAATTGTTGACATATTAGTGCAACTCGATTGACTGATCTGCAGTGGCTTTATGTAGCATGTTTATATCCTAAGGTATGTAATATCTTACACCATCCCAGTCAGAATAAACAAAATGAGAAGGGATTGCAGTTATTTTAAAATTAGATTTGGGACTGGAGAAAATGGTGAATGAAAGGGATGCTTAGAAAAGTTTGCTATGGAAATCTTCACAGATTCCTTCAATAGTTTTATTAATTATGTATGATCCTGTAGTTAGGGGTGGGGGTGAAGGATCAAAGCGTAAAGATTTATTTGACTTTCTAGGACATATTTTTCTGCATTATCTGGATTGTTGATTGGGGAGAGGAGGTTTTAATTATCATATCGATGACCCAAAGAATATTTTCTCTAGAGGATTTTATCCATTCTTGAGATCAGTTGATTTGGTTCTTTTAGTTCACTTTCCAACACATAACAGAAGGCATATACTAGATTTAATTTTATTTCCAGTAAGTTAAAAGAAAAGAAAAGAAAAGAAAAGAAAAGAAAAGAAAAGAAAAGAAAAGAGAGAGATAAAGATGGCAGACACAGTCAGCAATGTATGACACTTTCTCCCTCCTGTAATTAGTAAGAAGGAAGGGGAAACTCCAGGTATACCCTTCCATACTGGGCGTGAGCACAGTGTAGTTGTTAAAATCTGGCCTGATGGATATCTTCATTGTTTGAGGGACACTCAGCTTCTTTTCTCCAGTTGAGGCTTTGCTGGCTACTGGGAAGAATGTGGTGAGTTGTAACTCATCAGCTGATAGAACTAAGCTGCTAGAAAGACTGGTGCCGATAACATGGTGCTGGAGTTTGTTGCCTGGGGGTTGGAGGGGAGGGGTTCTAGCAGTAAAACAGCAAGGCCAAGGGCATAGGTGGACTTAGCATTTGGGAATGGATATCGTTTGAATTATCAAACTACTGTTTTGATAGCAATGAATGAGTACTCTTCAATTTCTTTAACCCCACTGCAACTGTAGAACTGAAATGGATATCTGTACTTAATCTTAAGATCATCTGTATGGTGCGTTTTCCTTCTGGGCAGATTCAAAATTTGTCCCATCAAGGCATCAAATAACTCAAATTACAGATGACTCATCTCAAATTAAGCAGGATTTTGAGAAGATGGATAAGAGACATTTTGAGAAAGAATAGGAAAATTGAAACTAACTAGCTCCTGAATTGAAGAAAAGAGTGAATCCCAAAGTGTGAAATGAAACACAGTAGAAGCAAAAGTAATTTTTGATTTTGAGATCTAAGGTTCAAGCAGTTGGAAGGTTTCTTTATTTTGGAACTAGATATATTTTCTATGAGCCAACTCAGCTGTCTATGTTTGTTTCTACTAAGACTATGATATCATCTCCTTCCCAGCCAATAGCAAATCTTTCGGAACCATGAGTTATTCTGGTGACTGTCACTGTTGTATTTCCTTTAGATTCTCCACTTAATAGTGACCCACAACCCCACTCTACCCAAACTCTACCAATAAAGTTTAACTGGATTTTATTTCCCTTTTGAGCAGAATGAGATGGAGTGCCCTTATCAGGGGATAATTTATCCAGAGAAATTTCAATAGATAACAAACAAGTAGCTTGACTAAAATAGAGGGATGTGAGGACCTGATTTTTTAAGTGGAATGAGGTTTTAAAGTCATTTATTGATTAACTGGCTCCTATGAAGGGAAGTACAAAAGGGTTAAAACATTGGTCCATTTCTTTTCTCAGATGAAGCTAAACTAATGAAGATAGAATCAATTGTTTGGAATGCCAATTCCATAAAATATTTAATCTAGAATGAAGGGGTTTATGAAAGGTGAAGTTTAACAAGCATAAAGATATTTCTGCTCAAATTGAAGAGGAGTTATTTTGTAGAAGATTTTGCAGGCTAGAAACTCAAGAAAAGAACTTTTTTTTCTGTTCTGAGACAGTTGAAGAATGGGTTAACAACATTGAGAAAGATATGTTCCAAAAACCAAGTAGTGATGAGTTGGCACCACTCTTTTGTAGAAAGTTAAGGTGGTCAGAAAGTTTTAAATGTACAAACTAGACAATGGAAGCAAGATGTTCCTTCTGGGGAGAGCTTTCAATATTCCTACATGACAAGGGTATATTTGTGTTTTAAGAAAGTTGTAGGATAGAGAAATAACAGTTTAGAACTTAAATGACAACTCCAATAGTTGGAAAATAAGGCCAGTGCCGAGCAAGACTTCTACACTCTGTGTCCTGAAAATGGCACAAACAGATCATGATTAGGAATACATATTTTATGTCACATTCATACCATATGCTAAGATTGTAGGTAAGGTGTATCAACTGGGAGGTGAGGGGAGAACATGTATTTAGTGTAGGCAACTATGCTGAATCCTAATAATAAAATGACTTTTTGAACTATTGGCATGATGAAGTGATATTGTGCTACAATACTGCATCATATACGACTTTGCATGTGGAGTTGGCATGGTGGCAGGCTGCCGACTGCTCTGTTTGTGATGCAGATGTTTAACCCTTTAGTGTCCAATGTTCCCATCAATCTGTTCCCATATGGCTTATTACGGGAACATTGGACACTAAATTATGAAGGGGTGTAATCTGCAGAGAATGGAAGATATAACTCTGTGTTTGTGGAGATGTGCCTTCTCTTGGGTGCTGGGGTGTGGGGATGGAGAGGTTATATTCCCTAGGGGTGGAGTACAGTTATGCTGGTTAGACTGGATGGATCATATGGGTCTTTATCTGCTGTCATTTACTATGTTAATATGGTTCATTACAACTGGCACTTAAAAATATGGCAAATTGGTTGCTGAGATTTTTGTGCATTTATTTTATAAAAACCTTTGGAAACAAATTATATCAGGTTGTCAAATGAATGTTTAGAAAAGTTCACTTTCCTGAAATGTGATTTATACAATGTTCTTGCTTAGAAGGGCAGTTGAATTGGGTGGGGCAGTTTTTACAGGAAGCGGTAACGTCCCAAAAATGTTCCCATCTTGAAGAAATCAGGTTTGGAATGTGGGACTGAAGAAATACAGAGATTTCGCCATGGTCATAGAATTGATATACTGCTGTTGGCTGTTCAGGAAGAAGTACTGAAGCACATCAATATGGCAAAGTCTGCCTATTGATTTTATTAGATATTGTATTAGCGTTGGATATAGTCAATTATAAATTACTACGCCAGCATTGTAAGAATATGGGAACCACGGGAGGCAGTTTTGCAGTGGCTTAGGCTCTTCCTCCATGATAGAACTGTATAGGTGGCAGTGAATAATCATTCCACCAAGTTTTCCTAAGGGCTCAACTGGGGTCATGTTTATCTCATCTGCTTTTCAGTATTTTTTTATTTATAACCATTACAGGAGTTGATACAACAGTTTGGTTTTAAATGGTTTTTGTATGCTGATGATGTGGAGGATTACTTTTGATACAACGTCTACATCTGACTTTGAACATTTTGGTCAAAACTTCGAGAATCCAAATAGCAAATATAGGGGATCTTTTACTAAGGTGCACTAGTGTTTTTAGCTTAGCTAAGTCAGGTATAGTAGGGTTTTCATGGGTTTTGAAGGGTTTACCATACAATATAATGGTGTAACAGTGAGATGTGTAACTGGGACTGCAGTGCTCCCTAGGGTGCCCCATTGCTCTCCTGGGATGTCTTTATGGCCAGTCTATTAGGAAAGCTGGCTCCTCCTACATCCCAATGGCTTGATTTTATGCATTTTTCATGACATTTTTGTTTTGAAAATGGTCCAAAAAGATAGATGCACTAAGCACAACACCATCTAGAAAACATTTTTCTGGTTTGAAAATGGTCATTTTAACTACTTGATTTTTTCAACGTTTTCAGCAAATCTTCCAAATTTGGATTTAGACTTCATACAGAAAATGCCCCTCCATGTATGAGATGGAGTCATTTTTATTTTTACTTGGTTGGCTTTTATTTTTATAGCTGCTAACTACTTTGAGTGAAAATGGGACATGTAGGCAGCACATAAGAATGTTATATGTGAATAAATCAATGTCCTTCCTAGCTTTTAAAGCGTCAATTTTTTTTAAAATATGGCAATTTTTTTCTCTCACAAGATAGTAACTTTCTAACATATTTAAACACGTCTGAGTTTACCCTTTATTTAAAATGAGTAATCTGTCTATTAACGTTCCCACTAAGCATTGCCCAATTTCAAATTTGCCTATGATAGCTAAAATCATAGAATCTTATGTGACTAATCAGTTGAGATATTTTTTTTGAAGACGTTTGTAGGGGTGGAAGCCCCTTTCACCATTAAGGGCCTTGACTGAGCGTGCACCTGTGTCACAGACTAACAGTATACATTGCTATGTGTCCAAGCAAGCAGAGACTTTGAAAGGCCTTGGCATAGACTGGGTACAGACTGCTGTCCTTCCATGCTAACGCTTAAGCCACAGAAAGAAACAGACACTGGCATATCGAGGGATATAAAAAGACAAGACAATGTGGCAACTGGGAAAAATTGAGGGTCAGATTATTCCCCAATCATCCAGGAGCCTGAATTCTCAGAAACCCTCTAAAAATAATGCCACAAGATATCCCTGTGGTCACTGAAGTGATAACAGAGTAGCATAGCCAATCGCCTGCCATATGTATATAAGACAGACATCTCCAGCTGGGATGGGGCTCTGCCTTTATCTATCTTTACCAACCTCAGCTCATCACATCAGCATTGGAATCCCTGCCTGCATCTCGCGAAGGCTACACACCCTGATCATGGTTGCCAGTAAGGCTTAGTAATCAATGACAGGTAACACAGGTCACACTCATTTTGTATTTGGGGAGGGAGTTTGATTCATTCTATATTTGGCGAGCATTTATAAAGAATTGTTTCTTTACTTTTATTCTGTGATAGTCTAAAAAGTTTCAACATTCCTTTCATTATTTCTGCTTTGCTTATAGTTCTTATTTTTTTCTATAAATAAAGTCCTTGTTATTGTTCTTTCTGTTTCTTGTAGTTAGTTTATATAGATAAGTAGAACTTAGAATTGCTTACTTGGAGACGTGATGTTATAATAACTGTTCAATCAGGATTTCATTTGGGCCATGGTACAAAGACAGTTTTAGTGGTTTCATTAGATGACATGCAAAGGTGGGTGGATTAGTGAGGACCAGGGATTTAGGTCTCTGTTGATCTTTCTACAGCTTTTGATACAGTTTCATATTTTAGTGGAAAAATTGCATGAAGTTGGAATACGAGAAGAAAGAAACCCTGGTGTGGTTTAGATCTTTTTCTTTTTTTAACTAATAGAGAGAGATGAATGGTCATAGGAAATGCCCCTGGAGGCCAGGAACCTGCAGGGGTCCCCACCTTCTTCAATTCTTTTTAATGTATATTTTAATCTACCTGCTGAAAAGATTTGTTCTTATAGGTTTAAACTCTTACTTATATGCTGATGTACAGGTTTTTTTTGCTCCTATTAAGGCACCTGTGATGGAATTAAAAAGTGATTTGGAGAGTTGCCTGTGGGTATTGTAAGGATGGTTAAAGTCTAATAGATTAAAACTGAATAATGAAAAAAACCCCAGATATGTTATGGGTTTGAACTTCCATCTTGCCTGCAGATTGGAAATATGTGTTACTAGTAAAAAAGGCCCGTTTCTGACACAAATGAAACGGGCGCTAGCAAGGTTTTCCTCGGAGTGTGTATGTTTGGGAGAGTGTATGTGAGAGTGACTGTTTGAGAGTCGGAGTGAAAGTGTGATTGTGTGAGAGAGAGCGTGAGTCTGGGTGTGAGTGTGTTTGTGAGAGAGTGTGTGTGTGAGAATGAGAGTGTGTGCAAGTGTGTATGTGAGACACAGTGTGAGTGAGAGTGTGTGTGTGTGGGCGAGAGAGAGAGTGTGTGTGAGACACAGATTCTCTGTTTGAGTGAGTGTATGAGACCAAGCGAGTGTGTGAGTGACTGTGTGGCACATAGAGAGTGAATGTGATACAGTGTGAGACAGAGTGTGTGAGAGTGAGAAAGACATTGTATATGAGAGAGAGAGTGTGAGCCGTGCCCTCCCAATCCATGGCCATCTGTCCCCTGCCCCCTCCATTCATCCTTTTCCAGCAATTCCCCTCTGTCTCTGAGCCCTGCCCTCCCAATCCATGGCCATCCATGTTTGTCTGTCACCTGCCCCCTCCATTCATCCCTATCCAGCATTTCCCCTCTCTGCTTGAGGCCTGCCCTGCAATCCATATCCATCCATGCCCATCTGTCCCCTCCATTCATCCCTATGCAGCAATTCCCCTCTCCCTGAGTCCTGCCCTTCCAATCCATGCCCATCCATGCTCCTCTGTCACCTGGCCCCTCCATTTTTCCCTATCCAGCATTTCCCCTCTCTGCCTGAGGCCTTCCCTGCAATCCATATCCATCCATGCCCATCTGTCCCCTCCATTCATCCCTATGCAGCAATTCCCCTCTCCCTGAGTCCTGCCCTTCCAATCCATGCCCATCCATGCTCCTCTGTCAACTGGCCCCTCCATTTTTCCCTATCCAGCATTTCCCCTCTCTGCCTGAGGCCTGCTCTGCAATCCATATCCATCCATGCCCATCTGTCCCCTCCATTCATCCCTATCCAGCAATTCCCCTCTCCCTGAGTCCTGCCCTTCCAATCCATGCCCATCCATGCTCCTCTGTCACCTGGCCCCTCCATTTTTCCCTATCCAGCATTTCCCCTCTCTGCCTGAGGCCTGCTCTGTAATCCATATCCATCCATGCCCATCTGTCCCCTCCATTCATCCCTATCCAGCAATTCCCCTCTCCCTGAGTCCTGCCCTTCCAATCCATGCCCATCCATGCTCCTCTGTCACCTGGCCCCTCCATGTTTCCCTATCCAGCATTTCCCCTCTCTGCCTGAGGCCTGCTCTGTAATCCATATCCATCCATGCCCATCTGTCCCCTCCATTCATCCCTATCCAGCAATTCCCCTCTCCCTGAGTCCTGCCCTTCCAATCCATGCCCATCCATGCTCATCTGTCACCTGGCCCCTCCATTTTTCCCTATCCAGCATTTCCCCTCTCTGCCTGAGGCCTGCTCTGTAATCCATGCTCCTCTGTCCCCTGCCGCCTCCATTCATCCTTTTCCAGCAAGTCCCCTCTCGCCCTTCCATGCCCCCCCCCCCCTCGCATCCATGCTACGCTCTCTCCCATGTTCCAGCCTGGCCCGCCCTCTTCTTTCCCCCCCCTTCGCATCCATGCCTCGCATCCATGCCCCCCCCTCGCATCCATGCCCCCCCACCCCTTCGCATCCATGCCTCGCATCCATGCCCCCCCCTCGCATCCATGCCCCCCCACCCCTTCGCATCCATGCCCCCTCCTTCGCATCCATGCCTCGCATCCATGCCTCCCTTTTTTTTTTTTTAATTCTTTTTAACTTTACCTCCGTGGCGGTTCGTGCAGCGAAGCGTCAGGGAAGGAGGCGGCGCTCCCGACGTCTAGCTTTCCCTTCGCTGTGTTCCGCCTTGTTTTGAAGGCGGAACACAGCGAAGGGAAGGCTAGACGTCGGGAGCGCCGCCTCCTTCCCTGACGTTTCGCTTCCGGATTTGTTTGTTTTGTCGCGAGGGCGGGGCAGAGACGGCTGGCTGGCTTGAAGGGAGGCTTCACACCACGAATCCCCGAACCCTTCAGCCTCAGCCTGGGAGTGACGTCAGATGGCTTCAAGGCTTCAGGCTTCAGGCTTCAAGGCTTCAAGGCTTCAGACTTCCGGCTTCAAGCTTCCGGCTTCACAGAACGTTGTCCTGAGAACTTAGGCTTCCGGCTTCAAGCTTCCGGCTTCACAGAACGTTGTCTTCAGAACGTTCACGGTGCGTTTTATTATATTAGATGTGTTGGGGCATTCTGTTCCAGTTGCTTCAGAGGTAAAAAACTTGGGAATTCTTTTGCACGTGAAGCTAATGAGAGAAACCCAAGTTGAGACAGTGGTGGAAAAACAGTTTGCAGGTCAATATTCATTCAGCATTGTCTTTAAATACTGGTCATAATGGTCAAAAAATATCCAGATATTCAGCAACACTATCCAGATAGTGACCAGTGCTCAATATCTGGCTAAGGCGGTTATAGTGCCAGAATATATCCAGATAGTGGCAATATTCAGTCTGCTATCCACATAACTTAACCAGATAATGTTGGGGGGCAGCCTTTTATCTGTCTAAGTTACATAGATAGCAGACTGAGTATTGCCACTATCCGAATAAGGGGGATGGAATAGGATTTGATATATTTATTTATTTATTACATTTGTATCCCACATTTTCCCACCTATTTGTAGGCTCAATGTGGCTAACATAGTACCAGAGAGGCCTTTGCAGGCTCTGGTGTGAACAAATACAGGGTGATGTTGTGGTAAGATCAAGTTCATGTGGCACAGCCACATTAGGGAATTGGAGAACGGAAGAGTTGTGTTATATCCATTACGTGCTTTAGTTTGGTTGTGTTGCAGAGATTAGGCATTTCTGTGGTTACAATCAAAGTGGTATACATCTATATAAATAATTCTCACCTCCAATGTTCTGAAGCTCACTCTGTGGCAGGGAAACACTGAAGCCCTGTACTGTTGGTAGGCTATGCTGTCAGCACCACTCACTCTCACTCATGCACCACTCACTCTCACTCATGGACACGCCCTCAGCCACGCCCCATCCAGACATAATTCACAACCCCAACGTTCTATGAAGCCTCCACAACTCCCAACGTTCTAACTGCATGGTGGTGAAACCCAAATTCGCCCATGAGTGTTGACCCCTCCCTCGTGTCACAACGTGATGACGTCGAGGGCGGAGCACTGACACTGAGCAAATCCCATCTCACCTCCGCTACCCCCCCTCCGTCCGAAACAAAAACAAAAAAAACCCTGCAAAAATGCCCCCCCTCAGCTCACAACACCCAGTGCCGGTCCCCCCTCTCCGAACGCCCACCCACCCAACAGACCTGCACAAGTGTCCTACCCCCCCTCCAGCCACCCCGCAATTCTCCTCTCTCCCCGCCCCTGCTGCCACACCACCCCAGAGGCAGTCAGCGCTCCACCCCCCATGATGACTCCGCAGCCACTGCAACCCCCTTCCACACCCAACCAGGACATTGCTGCCGCCACTCCACCCAACAGACCTGCCGAAACAGAAACAGATGATTTTAAGAAGCAAGATGGCACCACAGGCAGGCAACAGGCATTGGCTGTACACTCTGAAGCCGCGCCTCCTCTAGCCTGACATCAATGCCCCTGCTGGGGAACCCGGAGGAGCGCACCGACATCACAGGCGAGAGGAGAAGCGGCTTCAGAGTGTACAGCCAACGCCGGTTGCCTGCCCGCGGTGCCGTCTTGCTTCTTAAAATCATCTCTTTCTGTATCGGCAGGTCTGTTGGGTGGGTGGCCGGACGGAGAGGGGGGAGCTGCGGCGGCAGCAGCGATGACCTGGGTGGGGGTGGAAGGGGGGTGCAGTGGCTGTGGTGACATCGGGAGGGGGGGAACGGTGACGGACTCTGAGGGGGCATGGCGCCAGGGGCGGGGAGACAGGAGAATCGACAAAAACCTTGCTAGGGCCCGTTTCATTTTCTCGGAAATGGGTCTTTTTTACTAGTATTATATAAAGGTACTCATTTTATACCTGAGGCAATGGACAGTTAATGTGATTGGACCAGAATCACATAAGGCTACATTGGGAATTTAATCTAGTTCTCTTGGTTTTCACCCCATTGCACTAACCATTAGGTTATTCCTCAACTCCAGGAGCACCCTGATTCTGCCCTGATACTATCCACATAGAGCTGTCTATGAGGATATTCAGAGGCACCATCCAGATAGGGTTGCTGAATATCCCAGTCAGCAGCCCTTGTCATGATTAAGTGTGTTTGAATACTGACCTGTTGATTTAGACTTAGACTTGTCTGGCAATTGAGATTGTATCTGAAACTCCAAGACACTTGAACAGTGGTTCTGATGATAGTACTTAGTCATCCGACTACAATGTAGTGAATTTATAGCTAGTAAAACTTGAAGAAGGTCACAATTTCACAGCTAGGGTTATCAAACAGATTAAAGATGGGATAGGGAAACTCCTTTGTTGCACTTTTTTGTATTGGCTCCCACTAACTTAAGATGATTTAAGGTTGTCTGTTAAGCTTTGTGGTTTGTTATTTCCCTGCTAGGGCCCTTAGATCACAGACAGCTTGTAGCTTTGCTTTACCCTTTCCACAAGATCATTTGGAAAGAAAAAAAATGCAATTGAGCAGTGCCTTGGATTTGAAACGTTTTATCAGCCAAGCTGAAAATGCATCCATGATTATTTCTAATTTTGGCAAATGTAAAGACCACCAGGGAGAGCACCTGTAAGTGCCAAACACTGGATTGGGGGAGCATGCGAAAAAAGCTACGCATGCAGTAGCATTGTACACCATAATTGATCCATGTTTGTTGAGCTTAACAAACTAGTGCAGTTTAGCTAACCTGATTCAAATTTACGGCACATGTAATTGCTTATTGATGCAGCTACAGCAATCATTCTCCATCCCATGGAACGTGAAAGCATTAAGAGGACAATTCTATACAGTATGTTTGTAAATCATTAGAGTAATGACATATATGCTATTCTATATATATATGCCATTATTCTAAAGACAAAATTCTGTTCAAGTGCAACACTGTAAATATGAGTGGAGGAGTAGCCTTATGGATAGAGCAGTAGGATGAGAAACAGGGAAGCCAGAGTTCAAATCCCACTGCTGCTCCAAGTGGAGGAGTGGCCTAGTGGTTAGGGTGGTGGACTTTGATCCTGGGGAACTGAGGAACTGAGTTCAATTCCCACTTCAGGCACAGGCAGCTCCTTGTGACTCTGAGCAAGTCACTTAACCTGCCCCAGGTACAAATAAGTACCTGTATACAATATGTAAGCTGCATTGAGCCTGCCATGAGTGGGAAAGCGCGGGGTACAAATGTAACAAAAAAAAATGTGATCGTGGACCAGTCACTGAAACCTCTATTGCCTATGTTTAGATTATGGGCCCACTAGGAACAGGGAAAATACGTGAAGAGGCATAATCGAACGGGGCGCCCAAGTTTTCCTGAGGAAGTCCTCACAGGACGTCCTGGCGAAGGGGCGGGGAAACTCGTATTATCAAAACAAGATGGGCGTCCATCTTTTGTTTCGAAAATATGGTCGGGGATGCCCAAATCTCAACATTTAGTTCGACCTTAGAGATGGTCGTCCTCGGTTTTCGGTGATAATGGAAACTGAGGACGCCCATCTCAGAAACGACCAAATGCAAGCCCTTTGGTCATGGGAGGAGCCAGCATTCGTAGTGCACTGGTCCCTCTCACATGCCAAGACACCAAGCAGGCACCCTAGGGGGAACTGCAGTGGACGTCAGAAATTGCTCCCAGGTCATAGCTCCCTTACCTTGGGTGCTGAACCCCCCAAAACCCGCTCCCCACAACTGTACAACACTATCATAGCCCTAAGGGGTGAAGGAAGGCACCTAGATGTGGGTACAGAGGGTTTCTGGTGGGTTTTGAGGGGGTTAGTGACCACTAGGGGAGTAAGGGGAGGTTATCCCCAATTCCCTCTGGTGATCATCTGGTCAGTTCAGGCAACTTTTTGAGGCTTGGTCGCAAGACAAAATGGACCAAGTAAAGTCGGCCAAGTGCTCGTTAGGGATGCCCTTCTTTTTTCCATTATCAGCCGAGGACGCCCATGTGTTAAGCACGCCCCAGTCCCGCCTTTGCTATGCTTCTAACATGCCCCCGGGAACTTTGGTCGTCCCCGCGACGGAAAGCAGTTGAGGGCACCCAAAATCGGCTTTCAATTATGCCGTTTGGGTGACCCTGGGAGAAGGACACCCATCTCCCGATTTGTGTCGAAAGATGGGAGCCCTTCTCTTTCGAAAATAAGCCTGCTAGTGTATCTGAATGTAACTCAGTTTAGAAAAAGGCATGAACTAAATGTTAAACAAATAAATATACTACATGGTGCACATTTAGGGCCAGATTCTAAAAAATCCACACGGTAAACATTTCCGTCTAAGGGTATTCTACAAGTGGTGCCTAGATTTAGGCACGGTATATAGAATACACTTAGTTGATATCCCAGTGCCTAAAACTACACGTCTCCATTTACACCAACGAAAATGTGGCATA
Organism: Microcaecilia unicolor; assembly: GCF_901765095.1. NCBI lineage: Eukaryota > Metazoa > Chordata > Amphibia > Gymnophiona > Siphonopidae > Microcaecilia > Microcaecilia unicolor. Next base: position 319,554,415 of record NC_044031.1, on the reverse strand, counting down.
AATCCGTAGATTTACACATACTGGGACATATTCTATAACACGTGTAAATTTGGGAATCCCCTTGGAATGCCCATTTCCCTGCCCACAGCCATGCCCCTTTTTAACTGTGCACATTAGAATTTAGGCGCAGTGCATTAAAGAATATGCTTAGCAAGTTGTGCATATAAATTCTAATTACTGCCAATTTGTGCTTATTATTGCTTGTTAAGAGCTGTTAAAAATGCTGACTAACTTGTTAAGCCAATTAAGTTATGCACATTGGTATAGAATATGCCTGGATTTCAGTGCATATCTCTAGACACGCTACATAGAATCCGGGAGTCACACATAGGGAGAGTCTGGATGAAGTGTGCGCAGGACTCACATTTACACACATGACAAATTATGTGTGCATCGCTGTAAGTTAGGCACACACATTTACGCCAGCTCTGTGGCTGGTGTGAGTGCTTGCTTCTCACTTATAGGAATGTACTGTGACGTTTATACTAGTATTCTATAAAGGAATGTATGTGCCTACTTTCCTCTATAGAACCTGCTCCTACCAGGCACCCAGTTCAAGAATTACCCTATAGTGGTTATGGCACCTATTTCAAGTCTTTTCTATAAAGAAACGCAGGCACATAAATCTCTTTATAGAATACTAATGCAAGTGGCCAAAAACATGCCTAAATGTACCTATAACTGGTATAAATGCCCACATCTACCGTGTTTCCCCGAAAATAAGACATCCCCTGAAAATAAGACCTAGTAGAGGTTTTGCTGAATTGCTAAATATAAGGCCTCCCCCGAAATTAAGACCTAGCCCAGCCACTTTGCCTCCAGGCCCGCCCAGCCAACGTCCACCCCGCCCCGGTTGTCAGCGCCTGCCTTCAAGGGCGCCTCCCTCCCAGCGGCCTGCCCAGCTGTTCAACGATGGGTCGGGACAGGTACAAACCAATGGGGGGGGTCCGACTGGTGGTGTCCTCTCTGCTCTGCCTGCCCATGCGCCTTCCCGGTTCCCGCCTTCCCCGGTGGCGGCGCTGCTCTTGCCTTGTCTCTTTCCAGCCTTCCACTCGTCACGATGATGTCACGATGCTGCCTCCTCCCCCTGCGGCACCTTCATGCGCACCTTCTGGTTGCAGCCCTCCCCTGCTTGAAGCTGAAGCCAGCGTGAGCGTCTCTAGCGTCTCAGACATAAAGTAAGTTGTTTAAGCCTGCACAAAAGCTGACTTTTAGAAGTTGGTCTCCTGTTGGCCCCTTTGTCTCTCCCTTTCCTCAGCCTCATGTCCCCCCACTATCATTTACCCAGTCCTAGTCCCCTGTCTTTCTTCTATGTTTGTGCAGCGCTGCGTACGCCTTGTAGCGCTACAGAAATGCTAAATAGTAGTAGTAGTAAAGAAAATAAGGACCTGCAGCAACAAAAGGGACAAAGAGAGAAATACTGGTACAACTAAAGCCTTTAGTTGTACCAGTATCTCTCTCTTTGTCCCTTTTGTTGCTGCAGGTCCTTATTTTTTTCAGAGTTTAGCAGGTAATTTTTTAGAATTGCATGCACTCATGAAAGCTGTGCACATTATTTCTCCCTCTGTGGGTTTCAGTGAATTGTAAAAATGAAAGAATGCTTGTATTCTCTAAAAATTTTACTGCAGGGAATTCGTGCTGACATTGACATGCACAATTTCTGGATTATTATGCATGTTTGAAAATGCAATGTGACCTACAGCCAGTGGTACGTATTTAAGAATGCCCAGTTGAAACAATTTATTATTGAAATGCTATCGGCTCATTCTCTCTTGGTATCCAACCCCCTGGGCTGAAAAAGGGGATAGGCTGGGAGAAGAGAGAATGAAGATGCTAGACGGGGGGAGGGGGGGAATAAGACATCCCCTGAAAATATGACCTAGCACATCTTTGGGACCAAAAATTAATATAAGACACTGTGTTATTTTTGGGGAAACAGGGTAGAATGCAAGTTATAGTGTTCAGTAATTGACACATGTACCTATGCATCCCACTCATACTTTGCCCAAGCTCTGCCTATGTTCACACCCACCAGCAAAGTATGCACCGTCAGATAATCATGCAACCTTTTTTGCTAGTCAGCATTCTCTAAGAGGCATTGGTGTGCTTTCTTGTTGCCCTTGCTAGATGGTTCCCTATAGATTTATCTCCATAGAGGGTAATTTTGGTATAGGCTATCAAAGTGTTTTATTAAAATAGTATCAGAATAGGCCTATTCTGATGCTATTTTAATAAAACACTTATGCAGTCATGGGTTTTTCTAAAATAGCCTCACCAGAGCTGTGGAAATCATGGCTACAAGGCAGCCGTGTACATTTACACTTTCTACTACTACTACTTATCATTTCTATAGCGCTACTAGACGTACGCAGCGCGGTACACATGAACATGAAGAGATAGTCCCTGCTCGACAGAGCTTACAATCTAATTAAGACAAACAGGCCAAATAAGAAATAAGGGAATTACTAAGGTGGGGATGATAAAATAAGGGTACTGAACAAGTGAGTAATGGTTAGGAGTCAAAAGCAGCATCAAAAAAGGTGGGCTTTTAACCTAGATTTGAAGATGTCCAGAGATGGAGTTTGACGCACCGGCTCAGGATGCCTATTCCAGGCATATGCTCAGGAACTGCTGTGCATGTGCATGAATTGGTGCATATTTTGCAGTGCTTTTTTTGTAGAAAAAAAGATGCCGATACTCATTATGGGTGGGGTCACCACATATGGCTCCACCCCTTTTATAACCACACCCACATTAGCCACACCCCTTATACCAGCCATGGTGCATATAAACAGATATCCTTGAAAATATTATACTAGTATAGGAGAAAAAAATAACGTGATTTTTTTTCCTTATAAATAATTTCTGTAAGCTGTTACAGCTCCAGTATACCCAGTGCAAAATAAGACAGCAGATGTAAATTCTCAAATTGGATATATTCCAAACACTAAAATGAAAATAAAATGATTTTTTCTACCTTTGTTGTCTGGTGACTGTTTTTCTATACATATTGGTCCCAGTCTCTGATTCTGCTGATCTCTATCTGTTCTCTTAACTCTGTTTCCTGGGCTTCCTTTCCATTTATTTTTTTACTTTCCTCCTTTCTTCTTCATTTCTTGCCCTACATCCATAAGTAAAAGCTGGGTCCTCCTCCGTGGAATTGCCTGGAGGAGGTATGACGTGGATCCAGCTTTTGCCTATTTTCTCCATCCATGTGCAGTTTTTCTCCTCTCTTCCCTTTCCCTCAACTCCATCCATGTGCATCTTCTTCTTTTTTCTTTCCTCCCCTCCATCCATGTCCAGCACTTCTCCTCTCTCCTCCCCTCCACCCATGTCCAGCATTTCTCCTCTCTCTTCCCTCCCCTGTATCCATATAAAGCAATAATTCTCTCTCCCCTCTCCTCCATCCAAAACCAGCATTTCTCTTCTCTCCCAGCCAACTCCTCCATCCATCCATGTCCAGCAATTCTCCTCTATCTGCTGCTCTCCTCTCCATCCATTTCCAGCATTTCTCCTCTCTCCCCTGCCCTCCCCTCCCATCCATGTGCATCTCCTTCCTGTCTTCCCGCCGCTCCATCCATGTCCAGCATGTCTCCTCTCTCCCCTTACCTCCCCTCTCATCCATGTCCAACGATTCTCCTCTCTCCCCTGCCTTCCCCTTCCATCCATGTCCAGCGAATCTCTCTTCGCTGACCTCCCCTCCCCTCCATGTCCAGCATGTCTCCTCTCTCCCCTGCCCCCCTCCATGTGCAGCGATTCTCCTCTGCCCCGTCCTCCCCTGCTATCCATGTCCAGCGATTCTCCTCTCTCCCCTGCCCTCCCCTGTCCATGTCCAGCAATTCTCTCTTCCCTGCCCTCCTCTCCCTTCCATGTCCAGTATGTGTCCTCTCTCCCCTGACCTCCCCTCTCATCCATGCCCAGCGATTCTCCTCTCTCCCCTTCCCTCCCCTGTCCATGTCCAGCAATTCTCTCTTCCCTGCCCTCCTCTCTCCTCCCCTCCATGTCCAGCATGTCTCCTCTCTCCCCTGCCCTCCCCTCATCCATGCCCAGCAATTCTCTCTCCCCTGCTCTCCCCTGTCCGGGTCCAGCATGTCTCCTCTCCCCCCTGCCCTCCCCTCCATGTCCAGAGATTCTCCTCTCTCCCCTGCCCTCCCCTCCATGTCTACCAATTCTCTCTCCCCTCCCCTGCCCTCCATGTCCAGCATGTCGCCTCTCTCCCCTGCCCTCCCCTCTCCAAGTCACAGCGAACTGGAAGTGAAGGCAGCAGTGCTCACTGAGGCAGGCAGGTTCGTCTCCTCTCGCGTCGCTTCCCTCTCAGTGCGTCCCACCCTCGAAGGACATGGAGGGGAGGACAGGGGAGAGAGGAGAATCGCGACCAGGTAATCAAAAGATTTTGGAGCGCGGGAGCAGGAATGGAAGGGAGCGAGCAAGTGAGCCGGACCTCAGGAAAAAGGTGCTGGTACACCGTACCGGCGCATACCGGCACAAAAAAAACACTGATATTATGTAAACTATGCATGCACTTTATGATTCTGACCAAGTTTCTCCTTCAAACACATCTATATGTGAGTCACCTAACAGTATGTAACTTTTTGTCATACTATTAACTTGTGGGTAATTTTTAAAGGCTTTATATGAACATAAAACAGAGTTTATACACAAAAGATTCTTCATAAAACTATCCCCTCAGTGCAAAAAAGGAGATGACGTGTCTATATCTCCAATACCCTTCACATATTTTATAAGATCCCACTTCTAGATTTGTTTACCAAAGCACTGGAGCTATCTCTGGAGATGAAACAACCCTTAAATAGGAAGCGATATTATATCTGTTAGAACACAGAGGTGCAAAAGCAAAAAAAAAAAAAATGCTGATCTGAAGAGCTGAACGTCCTTGGCAAAAGGAAAAGAGTCCCGGATCAATGACAACCTGTAGATTACTTCAAAATCATTATAGATCTATAGTCAAGGCAACAAAAAAGTTTGTCTCCAAATTAGTCCATTCACAATCTAATTTCCTTTGCCATCTTTTCCAAGCAGTAGCTAACTTGTATGCATCAGCACAAAATGTTCTTTCTGAGATAATTGACACAGAGGAATTTGCAACTTTTTGATTGATAAGAAATAAGTAAAATAAGAGTAACTCCCACCATATCAGAAATTATATGGTGGGAGGATATAATATGGAAAACTAACAAACCTAAGAGCAACAAATCACCTGGACCAGATGGTATACATCCCAGAGCACTGATAGAACTAAAAAATTAAAGTGCAGATCTATTATTAGTAATTTGTATCTTATCTTTAAAATTAAGTGTGATTCCTGAAGGCTGGAGAGTGGCCAACATAATGCCAATAATAACAAAAAAGAGGAAATTATAGACCAGTGAGCCTGATGTCGGTGCTGGGCAGAATGGTAAAGACTATTATAAAGAACAAAATTATTGAACAAATACATTGGCATGGGTTAATGGGACAAAGCCGATACACCAAATTCCTGAACATATACCTAGGCATGGATTAATGGGACAAAGCTAAGGAAATCTTGCCTCACCAATCTGCTTGATTTTTTTTTTTTGAAGGAGTAAATAAACATGTGGATATTGTGTATATGAATTTTCATAAAACATTTGACACAGTACCTCATGAATGATTCTTGAAGAAATTAAAAAGTCATGGGATTATGTTGCTGATGTATATGTTGCCTCATGTATACCTGATTTCACTTGTTTTTGTTGCAGGTTCTTGATGCACATTTGGATTGTTAATAAAAGATTTAAATATAAATGATTCAAATATAAAAGGTTAACAGGCGAATATAGCAGAGTGAAGGGTGGGAGGGGGGGAATATCAGGATAAAAGCTTGATGACTATAAGTAGTAAATTGTTTTACCTATGTATTTATTATAGGATTGTGTTGGTAACGTGTAGAATGTAGATTTTGTCTTGCATTGTCATCAATAAAAAACTGTTGAACACTAAAAAAAAAAAAAGTCATGGGATAGGAGGAAGTGTCTTATTGTGGACTGAGAACTGATTAAAAGAGAGAAAATCGCGAGCAGGGTTAAATGGTCAATATTCTCAATGGAGAAGGGTAAATAGTGAGGTTCACCAGGGATCTATGCTGGGACAGCTGCTTTTCAACAAATTTATAAATGGCTTGGAAACAGGAATAATGAATGAGGTAATCAAATTTGCTGATTTAATAACTTTTAATGAGGACCTTTCGAGACTGGGAGAATGGGCCTCCAAATAGCAGATGAAATTTAATGTGAGCAAGTACTGCAAAGTGATGCAAGTAGGAAGAAGAACCCAAACTATAGCTACACAATGCAAGGTTCCATATTAGGAGACACTGCCCTGGAAAAGATCTAGGTTTCATTGTTGATGATATGTTGAAATACTTTGCTTAGTTGCTTTCCCATTATTGTAAACCACAGTGATGACAAGAGCCTTGTTCAAATTATGGTATGTCAAATTCCTTACTAAACAAATAAATAAATAAAATCAAGTACCCTATAAAATTAGGTAGTCATTCCCTTCAGTCTCATTGATATCATCATGTATTCTTATAAATCATGCACCCCATTCTACCCCCCCCCCCCCCAAAAAAAAAAGCTCAGCAAAAACAACCGGAAGGTAAAAACTGTACCGTTTCCATTTTTAAAATAGGACTTTTATAAAAGCAGTAAAGGGAAACGTGCAAACGAGTTAGCACAGTGGTTTTTGATCCTTCTATCACTTTCGCTTCACTTCTTTCTTACCATCATCTGCCCACAACAGGAAAAGCAATAAAACTATTTGTCTCCATAGAAACAATTTTGCAAAACGCATTTCCTTTTGCACTCTGAGCTACCAAAATGCTTAAAACCTATCATATGCCACATAAACAAGCACTTGGAAAACACATTATATTTTTATAGACCACATCAAAGGTTAGCAGGATAAATATTAATTCCATATTCTGTTATTTATTTGTTTATATTTACCCTCTTTGCCAGATAGGAAGTATTTACTTCGAAGCTATAATGAAGATAGCTTCCTTATTCGCCATGTACTGGCTCAAACCAGAACAGCTGCTTAATTTTCTCATATTAAAACAACCTTACTCTGACACCATTCTTGTTTTTCTTCTAATAACTGACTCAATCAGCTTCAGAAAACTGAAGTAGGCATTCTTATATATTCTTATGTACTAGACTCAAGTTTAAATATTTTTGTTTTAATTAGAAATGTAAGACAGTTTGCAGCTACTCTATATGCATGATTAAAAATGAACAGTGCCTTATGTGAGACATTTAAATGTATGTATTTTGAATTTTCCTAAACTTATGACTACATCTGTTTTACAGATTTTTGAAGGAGACATTAAATTACTCTGATTCGGGATTTCCTCCTCTTCACTGGGGGGGGGGGGGGGGGGGGGGGGGTCCTTTACTAAAACTTAGCTTGAGTTATCTGCAGCAGGGCCCATAAGAATAAAATGGGCCCTGCTGCAGATAACTTGAGCTAAGCTTTAGTAAAACACCCCCTAGATTTATTATTATCTTCCAGTTTCTAGACAACGTTCAAGCTCTCCAGCGCTAATTCTATTGTGGATATTTCTTCTGATAGTCTAAATATAACTCAAATTTTAGAGACCTCTAAGAAGTGGTGATAAGATCAATATTATTATTGACATTTGTGGGGGGGTTTTTTGCGAGACAAATAGGCATATTTTCAAAGCACTTAGCCTTCCAAAGTTCCATAGGTTTCTATGGAACTTTGGAAGGCTAAGTGCTTTGAAAATATGCCTCTTTGAGGCTTTATTACGCCTCTTTTTTAGATTGTCAGACTCTACTTTTTTGGGAAATTGTCTATTTTTCCTGATATATCTAAATAGACTCAAATTCATAGGAAGAAGTTCTTAGCATTTAAGGCTAATGTGGTTTCTTTGGGAGCAAGGTTCCATTTGAGATTTCCCTGTAAATGCTTAGTTTTCTTGGATTAGAATATTTATGTGTTTTACAAACCTTCCCATTTACAGTTTTAGAAGGTAGAAGGATGTCACTGTCAACTCCTTTGCCTTCTTTAGCCATTCTGTTTGATTATAGATCAACACTCTACAATTTCTTTGTTGACTTTTCTTTATTAGGATCATCTTCCTCTGATTTATGGGATTGGATCTTCCCTTATTATGTGGTCTATTCTAGTTTGATTATATTTTTGTTTATGCTAAAGTTGTTAATTTAATTTACTTATAATCAGGACTTTTTTTGAGGGGGTACTGAGTACCGGCACCTTTTCCATTGTCTGCTAAAACTGACCCATGGTCCCCAAGTTTTAATGAAAGAGCTCAGGCTCTACACACCAATTCTGCCTTGTCATAGATTCTGTGACTGGTTGCAGGAGGCCTGGCTATTGTGGGGTGGATCCCTCAGTGATCACCCCACCCTTGAAGGCTGGCCTGGCATTTGAGTACCGGCACCTTTTTTGCTAGAAAAAACACACTGCTTACAATCAACTTGATGTGTTTCAAGATTTTCTTGTATATATTTGAAAATTAATTTAAAAAAAAAAATGAAATGTGCCTCTTGGGGCTCTTTTACCAAACTTATGCGGGATTTTTCCCACATGCTAAGGCCATTTTACCCGCAGCAGGAAAATGGCCAATTTTCCATTCTCTTTTATTAATGGCCATGTGAGAATGTTGCCATTAGTGTGCAGCCATTAAAAAAACAGCACACAAACACTTACTCACACCTATTTTGCAGGCAGTAAGGCCTCAGGCGCCAATCCTGTGCTAACAAGTTAGTGCACAGTAATATAGCTGCGCTGGTTATCACAGAAATGCCCGACTCTGCACCTGTCACGTCCCCCCTCCCGAAAATCTTTTTAAAACAATTTTCTAAAACTTACTGCAGGACACCTGAATACATCCTGTGGTAAGCGCATACTAAGCACTTACAACAGCTTA